>NW_023503608.1:10256628-10561576 GCF_014529535.1 Bradysia coprophila
AGGACGGGATCATAGGTTATAATTCAATTTATAAAATAAAATTTGCAAGTCAAATTAGAAAATAGCGCCGAAGTGAGTAGCACTTATTGTGTTTCCTCTTCCCATTTTTTTTTTATTCAGATGACTTATATTCCTAGTTCCTTTGGAAGTTAGTTTTTTGAAGGAACAGTGAAAACGGTAACCAAGTTTATATTTAACCGAAACCGTTTTGTATTGTCTCGTTGGTTTTGTTTTCCTGCAACAATAATTAGAGTTCACCAAGAAGATGAAGTACTTCATCCAAAGCCTTTCACAGACAGCAAACTTGAACAATTAGGCCAACAATCGAATCTATTGCTTAGAGTCATATAAGCATTTTCGGCAGACCAAAATGAAATCTTTTACTTCATTTGTTTTAACATGCAATTTATTATATGAGCCAATGTCAGCTCAGTTCGCGATTTGATATTATAGAGAATAGTGAATTTATTCTTGGGGTAAAAACGAAAATATTGCGTAACAGACCAATTTGTTTTATGTCTAGTTTTTCTTGTAACCAAAAAAATAGAAAAAAAACGAAAAAACGAAAAAATAAAAAAAAAACATCAATTTGACATCGAACAAAAACCCAAAAATAAATCCATTTTTACCGCCACTTTTGGTACATCACTAGCGGGCGTTGGTACCGCTCCCAATTCCCAGCATCCGTTATCTAAACTATTATAATCATCATCGTGACTCTCATTTCCATTCAATCCCAATTTTCTCATTAATCCTTTACTATTCACCGTCGGTAACTCTAAATGGAGTAATTGTTTTTGTTGTTTCAATTGCTTCTGCAAATGTTTGGTCATATTATCGTCCGATCCATTAGTTTTGTTGAGAGCAGAAATGTGACACGATATAAGCAATATGGCAGCCGATCTAGCCGCACCTGATCGAGACGTCGAAACGAGAATTCCTTTCGAACCAGACTGTGGAGCACTTGATGGACGTCGATTTGTATACGAACCGATAGAATTGCTCGATCTTAAACTGCTACGTGATGATGGTCTTGCCGAGTGTACTGTATTCAATTGTTAATGTTAATTTGGAATTTGGAATTTTTCAAAAATATATCGGACCAATGAAATTCGATAATAAAGTGGAGCTTACTGAGTGGAGTCTTGGGTTAAAATGGTTATTTTTCTCACTTAAGAGTATGACTAATTCCATTTATTATAAAATTTTGATTGGCAATATTGGGGAAGATTAAAACAGATCATCGTCAATTTACCTGTGTCTGTTGAGTACATTATCGGTGGCGGCATATTTGCATCACCATAGTTTCGATGTCGTGGATATTTAGTTTTACTAAACAAATGTAAAACCATACATATAAGGCCTGCTAAAACAGCTATCCCCGTTGATACACCCAACAAAGTCGGAAGATCCGAAGTGAGCACAGAGAGATCTGTAAATGGAAGTACTCAAACAACATCAACTCGAAATTTCGAAGGCTTGCGACCTCTACCTTGTGTACAAAAAACACGCTTTGAAGGCTTTGTATAAGTTACCGAATGATAGCCGGGTAAGCACGAGCAGAGAGCATTGTGCTTGACTTGAACACAGAGGCTATTTGCATCGTTGTACGTACATGTTTGATGCCACCAGCACTGTTCTCCCAATTTTTTCGCTAGATTTTTGGTATTAATGAAATCAATCAGACATCAATAAATCATATATTCTTACGCATTGCACATCCTTTCGTCAATCCAAGTTTTACCGGATAGTTACGTTCACAGCCACATAATTTAGTCGTTTCGTCGCAATGTACGTGAAGCAGATTTGAGTTGCAAGATTCGTCACATGGTGCTCCAATATACATTCCTTTGGCTGAAGAGAAGATTTTTTTTTAGTATTTAGTGTATCCACTAAAGGATATTATAGCATGTAAAGAATAGACGGTAGTCTTTTAGACTGAAGACTATACAGTAGCGTTACTTTGAATTAAATTTCCTTAAAAACGGAGGGCCTGAAGGGCTCTTTGCATGTTTACATGAAAAAATTGAAGCAATGAGGCCTTTTCATATTTTGTTGGCTCTACCAGCTGCATCAAGTATACAAATTCAAGAATTTTCTACACGATGCGTGCCTGCTCACAAACTAGAGCAGATTATCATAAGTGTCATCAACTTTCTCATTGAAATTTAAAGTTAAAGAATTTTGTTAAAAAGTATTTTTCAAAGCTTTGCTTCTTTATACGCTAACTTTATACGTTTAATATATATTACCTAACTCAATTTCATATTCCGCGTATGCGATAAAATATAATCATCTGGGTGAATGTTATTTCAATTGAACTGAAACTGATACCACAAAATATTGACTCATCTTTCATCAGTAATTGTTTACATATTCAGATAAAACAAGATCGTAATGCGTAGGAGGGCATTGTGTCGTATCAATTTTCTTCTGTTTGTTTATTTTGCACACATTGACTATTGATATCAACAAAAAATGATTATCTTTGCCGACAGCACCAACATACTTTTTCCATATATCTTCGAATAGAATGGTGCACACCGCTCAACGTTTTTGCCGTCGATAATTGAAAATTAATTTTAGTATATAAATGACAGCGATTGTAAAAGTTGTCATTAATCAAACAGAGCTTCTGTTGTACGGAAATAAATTTTCTTATCCCTTCGAATTTTCAATAAATAAAAAAGAACAATTAACATCACAATGACTCGCAAAGGTTGTGGAACAAGTGAGTATATTAACATTGAGATAAATTTGATGAAAAATAATCAATCAACCATTCATTAACTAATTTTGTATTAATCAATTAAAATATAGATTGTCTATGCTGTCAATGCAACTGTGGAACTGCCTGTAAATGTGATGAGCAATGTAAGTGTGGAGCAGGATGTAAATGCAATGGTCAATGTAAGTGTGGAGCAGGATGTAAATGCGATGGTGAGTCCAAGTGTGGAGCAGGATGTAAATGCGATGGTCAATGCAAATGTGGAACCAGTTGCAAGTGTGGAGCAGGTTGTAAATGCAATGGTCAATGTAAGTGTGGAGCAGGATGTAAATGCGATGGTGAGTCCAAGTGTGGAGCAGGATGTAAATGCGATGGTCAATGCAAGTGTGGAGCAGGATGCAAATGCGATGGTCAATGCAAATGTGGAACCAGTTGCAAGTGTGGAGCAGGTTGTAAATGCGATGGTCAATGTAAGTGTGGAGCAGGATGTAAATGCGATGGTGAGTCCAAGTGTGGAGCAGGATGTAATTGCGATGGTCAATGCAAGTGTGGAGCAGGATGCAAATGCGATGGTCAATGCAAATGTGGAACCAGTTGCAAGTGTGGAGCAGGTTGTAAATGCAATGGTCAATGTAAGTGTGGAGCAGGATGTAAATGCGATGGTGAGTCCAAGTGTGGAGCAGGATGTAATTGCGATGGTCAATGCAAGTGTGGAGCAGGATGCAAATGCGATGGTCAATGCAAATGTGGAACCAGTTGCAAGTGTGTAGCAGGTTGTAAATGCGATGAACAATGCAAATGTGGAGCGGGATGTAAATGCGATGGTCAATGTAAGTGTGGAGCAGGATGTAATTGTGATGGTCAATGCAAGTGTGGAGCAGTATGCAAATGCGATGGTCAATGTAAGTGTGGAGCAGGATGTAATTGTGATGGTCAATGCAAGTGTGGAGCAGTATGCAAATGCGATGGTCAATGTAAGTGTGGAGCAGGATGTAAATGCGTTGGTCAATGCAAGTGTGGAGCAGGTTGTAAATGCGATGGTCAATGCAAGTGTGGAGCAGGATGTAAGTGCGATGCCTAATCAAACTGTACACTGAAGTCACAAAGTAATAGAAAAGAGGCATGTTGGAAGTGTAGAGAAGGCTGAAGGAAATTCTTTATGATTGTTGATGGACTGATTTTGTAAAACAAAACTTTTTGAATAAATAAATAAATTCTATCAAAAATTCATTGACTTCATTAGAAAAGGATGTCACTTCCTCCCTATTGTGCTTCTCCAGTATACTACAGTTACTGTAGCACTATTTCAATTCTCTACATCATTGCTGAACTGTGTCCAAAATTTGTTTTTCACTTTGATTTATGGACTTTATAACCTTTGAGATCAGTATCTTCCTAGGTGACAGAGGTGACAAGCTAAATTAACTTTCTTTCTTATATAAATGAAAAAGTCTAAAGAGCAATGGGTATACATCAAGGTGTTATCCGTCTTTGAAAGATTGTACATCATTCTGGAAGTTATTTAAAGATTTTGCATTTGAAGACTTACCAGATTTATTCGATATTAACAATTGATATTCGTCTATTTCTTCATCGTCATATTCCTCTTCATCAGCTGCTGCCAGAAGATGTGCAGTTTCGCCATCGAAACGATTTACTTTCTTTTCCACAATTTGAGCGCTCGACTTAAGACTAGTATCAGCCGCAATTAATTTACAATTAATTAAATAACAACAAAGCACTATGAACAGCACATAATCGAATCCCTTTCTGTAATAGCAACAACAATAGTGACGATGATGACGACGACGGTGACAATGTCTTCCAGATAAAATTGATAGTTTACGACACCTTGTCAATGTCGATATTACGTAGCAAAATCTATGCACGACACTGTTCCAATTCCAGTCCGGATATGTAACGGGTGTTATCATCTTTGCCATTTCAATAAATATTTTATCTGGTGATGTGATGAAACGACCATTAATGAGCTATTAGACCATACATTAGCTAACATTACAGGATTGACACTTTATTAATGTGATAAGTGTGTGTTGTGGTTGTATACATTCAAGACATGGTGCAGATTAGAATATGAATTTTTCGATTTAACACATAGAGTAATTGATTCGAATTACTGAAGAAGATAGTCCGCTCCAATTAAAATCAACTATTTAAAGTCATTATGCAAAACAAACTTTTGATAAATTCGTTTTACCGATCGCAATATCTCACATTCGATTCTCTCGATTAGTGCACACATTGCTGCAAAAATTCAGTTTTCGATTTGTCTGTTTCACGACTGCTTAATGTATAAATGTTTCCTACACATAACAACCAATTAATGTTAACACATAATCCAACATCAATATGAACCCGTCAAGCCGATTGAAATGGATTCATATTTTCTTAAGTGGCACACATGAAGGAGCACACCTCACGCTAAAACTGTAATACAGGTATACATATGACGATACTTATATACACAAAAAAAGTTTCCTTTTAAAAACACTTGACCACACGAATCTTACATATAACGTTTCATTTTGTTGTCGATACACGAAAAAAGATTATTTAGAAAATTTGCATTTCGCTTAAACAGTTTACCTAGTTAGTGGTTACCGTAAAAGCTCTTAATTATTATTCGTCTTAATTGTATCGACAATCACAACACTTAAAGTTTATGGATTAGATTCTTATTAATGTTTTCCCTGTATTTAATTAAACGATTCACAAATATTCAAGCATTACATAGTAATATCAGCGTAACACCGTTGCAAAAATTGCGGCCATTTAGAAAATAATCCGTGTGTTCCAGTTATGCACGTCATGCGAAAAATATCCAAAGCACAACATAGATGAGAAAAATCGAAGCTTTTTTTTAGATGGCAAGCATTATAATGTTACAGGCTTGTTTTCGTGCTGATTATGTAGAAATTATGAGTTTTATTTGAAGGAACTTAAGAGAAAAAACCAGATAGATTTTGCGTTAGTGTTTTTTCCAGTTAGGTGAACACTTTTTCTATTGAAAATAGGAATGGGGTTTACTGATTTCCCATAAAATATTTTGAAAAGATTATGTTGAAAAGAAATTTGTGCTCTAGTGTAGATTTCGTACTGACACCGACTCTCTGATTTTGATATATAGCAGATAAAAAATTTCGTTTTTCGCGCATGAACACTAAATGGGGTTGTTCATATCATGAACTTCACGAGTGGGTTTGTTTGCCAAAGTTGTAATACCAACATTACAACATTTCAGCCTTCTGAATATGACCACAACGAACTATTGCTTTAAACTTTTAACATTTATTCGTGATTGTGTTAATCTCATCGCAGGTGTTTATGGTTAGGCGCTCTAAGATCTTTTCTACTATGATAACTGTGGACTGACGAATATTCAGATGGTTATACATTTGAACCGGTGGGTGACGGAGCTTTATTACTTCATTTGTTCTTATTCAATCCGAGAAAAAAAGTCAGATAGTTACTTGTTCACAGAGGGAAAAAAAATTTTTAATTTCATATCGAGGGACTTATCCTACCTTTTCGCGTGGTCAAACACAACGTTTTTCACAACAAAGCAGAGACCTCAGCGAAGACTATTTTGCGGAAAACGTTTTCACAATTTTTCCAAAAACTATTCAGCTGAGGTGAGAAAACTATACTATTTTCTCGTCTGCGTCGTGAAATAAACTGATCTCATCATAAGAGTGTAATTTTTGTGGGTTTCGTTTGTTTCTTTCGTTTTATTTATTCTACACGGTTTCCACCACAAACTAGAATTAGCGTTTGTCTTTACGTTTCTCTCTACGCTCTACACTCTCTACGCTTCTTTTGTTGACAACATGTAGAAGGATGTGGAACAATTAAAACTGTAGAATGCTAACCAATTACAAACTTTAATTGAGTTGAGTTTAGTAGATTACTGGCGTGCTGTGACATTTTTTGTGGGGTGTGGGGAGGTCGTATATCGAGCCGAAGGCGAGTTTTATTATTATCCGTAACCAGGGCCTATTTCTAATTCATTAAATTCATAAATTTCATCAAAATTCATCAAATTTTTTAAAAATTCATTAAATTTCATGAAAATTCATTAATTTTAGTTTTGATGAATTTTCATGAAATTTAATGAACTTTTAAAGAATTTAATGAAATTTGATGAAATTAATGAATTTAATGAATTAAAAATAGGCCCTGTCCGTAACAATCCCCTATTTTCGAGATATAAATCACCCTCTGTCCTATTTTTAGTCTTCAAATCACGTAGTGTTGGAGATGCATAATCTGCATAACATATGTGTAATCAACGCACTTCAAGCAAAAGTGGTACTCTAAATAAGGTACTGAAACTTGACAGTGCTCCATACGAAATTTTACACTGTAAAAAGAGTGGGGATAAAATTTCATACAAATCTACTTTATTTGGCAGCTGTCATTAATAGCACTTTTGCTTGAAGTGCGTTGGTGTAATAGAAATTTCTTAAAATGCAATCTTACAATTTCTAAATTTCCCAAACAATTTCTCAAAACATTTACACTGAGACTATCTGTGTTCAAAACAGAAGATTGCAGCGCAAAGAATACTTCGCAGATTTGGTCTTACAGACAATTTTTCAATGAAATGATTTGATTTGACCATGATTTTTGGATCGACTGATTTGCACAGTAGAATGAATCGTTTTCACACTGCGTATAAGCAAGATACAAAAACTTCCACAGATAAGATCCGCATAAACAACAACAGCACTCATAGTGTACCATATCAATGTTATTTTCTTCGGATTGTTTACCTTTTGCACACACACGAACTTACGATAAAATTCAATAAAAAATTTATCTTTGCAGTCAGCACCAACATATTTTTCAATATCTTGTCGAACAGAATGTTGCACACCGTTCTTTGCTTTTTTGTCGTCGATAATTGAGAATTAATTTTAGTATATAAACGACAGCGATTCTACAGGTTATCGTTAGTATAATATCAATTTTTGTAATTTCTTGAAACTCTCAATAATATTTAAAAAAAATGACTTGTAAAGGTTGTGGAACAAGTGAGTATAATATATTTTCTCGGTAAAACATTTTATTTTGCATCAATAACAACCGACTTAAATAAATTTTCTGATAGATTGTCAATGCACTTCTACTAAGTGCGGAACTGGCTGCAAATGCGATGCTCAATGCAATTGTCCATGCAAGTCACAAGATAACGGAAAGGAAGGATGTTGCAAGTGAACAGTGAATGAAAAGCTGGACGAAATTCTTTATTAAATAATGGTGGATGCTATAGCTATTGTTAACCGAGATTTTGTGAACAAATAAATAATTCTTTTGCCGTGATTTCGTTTTAAAACTAATATTATGTAAACAACATATTCACAGACAAGCGGTGGCTTCGCAGTCAGACTAAAATTGTAGAAGATGTTTGACTTAAAAACTTCGTGATAAAGCTTTCCAGGTAAAAGTTACAATTCCCGTGAAGAATCGCCAAAGTCAAAGCGGCCAAAAATAAAAAATCGCCAAAGTGAGTAGAAACGCCCAGAATCACAGGCTCTCTAGAGAACCTTTGCCAGAATGGAAAATTTGTCTTTATGACGTTTTTTCTCACTTTGGCGACTTTTCTTGCCGTCTCTTCACACTCTCATTTTTTCTCAGCAATTCATCATTCTTGGCTCATTTGTTAAATCGTTAAGAAAAATCGCCAATAGAAACGCAAAGAAAAATCGACAGACTGTGAAGAAACGTCGAGACACAACGGTAACTGTGTCTTAATGACGTCTCTTCATACTTTAGCGATTTTTCTTAGCGTTTTTTCACAATTTTTAGATTTTTTTAGCATTTATTCGCATTCGGGCGTTTTTTTTTTGGTGATTCAAAAGGATGAATCGACAAGAAAAATTGACGAATCGAAAAAAAACTTAGCCATAGCACTCGTAGCTTTGGTGCTTGACAGGGCTATTACTTGGCGATTTGACTTTAGCGATTCACGGCTATGAGGTGACAAGCCATATAACAACTTACCCTTAAGAAATAGGTTTGAAATTTGACAATTCGTATGGCCTTGGAACAGACCTATATCAAGCGTTACCGGACATTTCGATCAAATTTGTTTATTCTTCACTTCTTTTGGTCATCATTGTCCTTGGTGAAAGGTTGAACTAATTTTCTTGCAAAATGAAGAAAAAGAAAGGCGACAATGTTATGACATACTATGATTGTATTGGAACTTTTAAAGTTCATAAAGGAACTCGCATCTAAGTAACAGAGAACACAGAATCACAAACCCAATTCGAATTCATCAGCAAAAGTTTTTCTAATCAAAAATAATTCAAATTTCGACCAAATTTCCCGCTTGTTTTCGACTTATTTTCAGTTGTATAATGGGCGTAAATGGGTTGTATTCGTTGTATTCTACATAAATAAAAATTGCGAATGTCATTAGAAACTTCAGTAGCAGACAACAACAAATATTTCAATGTAAAATACAGAAATTTCTAATCAGTTGGTACACATCAGCCTCTTTCGCTGTGTAAAAGACATTTTATTTATTTATTTTTGTTGCAACAAAGACAATCTTTGCAGTCTACTTTAGCGTAGTTTACGTATTTGAATCGTCATCATTCCAAGAAAATGTTCAACGGTGAGATAAAATATCGTTAAAATCATAAATACGGAACATTACATAAATCAACTACTGTGATTGTGACAATTTGGGTGATTTGTGTACATTTGTAATTGTCCGTTCTATTTCGCAATATCATCATTTTTAAAAAGGAATAAAAGCAAATGCATTAAGCACAGAAGAGCACTGTAGCCGAATCGTAGTAAAATAAGCGATCATCATCACATCACGTCTGAGTAGATTAATTTCATCATCAACTTCATTCCTGTTCAAAAATAAACATTTCCACGAATTAAAAGACACAATAACCGAATCGGATTTAGCCATTTTCTTCTTCTGAAACTAACCAATCTATCATTTCATTCAGTCACTGTCCTATCTATCTGTAAAGTATAAATCACAGCGACAATATGGCATGGTTGGGTTTCGGTGCATTAGCTTCCGGATTAGGTACAATGCTTATTGCGTCGAACATCGCATTTATCCCTACAAAATGTGAATAACTTTCCCATTCCACAGTGTTGCAAAGACTTTTAGGCGGTGAAACACCTCCGAATAAAGTTCAAGAACTCAAAACCGAGTCATTGGAAAGCTTGCAAATTCTTCATCGTGATGACGGTATGGTTATGTACGCTCCGCCCTTGGGATCGACTGAAAAGAAAACCATCTACGAAATTGTCATCCATCGTCCGTACACTGACAACACAAACACTTCATATAGGTAAGTGGTCGCTAACAATATTCAATTTTCGTTGACATATATTGAGGGTTGTTGTGTGCACATAATATACGTCTTGTGATGTCATTGAGCCAATAATTGAATAATAAAACAGTGTCCTTTATGTTTATATATAAATCTTAATAATGTTGTGATTCAGTCACTTCGTGTGCGTTGGTAATACACGTAGACAATGCGCTTATCGGAACCATGCTATATATTGGACGTATTTATTATGTATGCAACTTATGCGGCTGAGATATGAATTAAAAATGCTATGAATCAAGGAACCAGGGTAGGATTAAAGCTCACTTCTGAAGTGGATCCTTGTAGTGACAGCAATTTCGATGAAAAGAATTAATTCAAAGCCGCCCTTCTAAAATCCTTGAATTCTCTTTTTCTATCATAACTTCCAAACCTTCTGAAGAACTTGGTTCACATTTCAATTTAGATTAACATTCAGCCTTAAGTTTTCTGTCACTACTTTTCTATCTCGAGTCGCTCGATTTTATTTCACTATGAACTTGACCAACCTGATCGATCTGCTATTTTCATTCATTAAACATTAATGATGTCAAAATCATTTGCAAATTACACCATTGAAGGTAAACATTTTGTCAAAATATTTTCGTTCCAGTATAATCAATTGAAATATCTGTACAAACTATCGACGGCCTTCACCATCATTCGTAGATTTTTTTTTTAATTCACTAACCATGACATTGGGTTCAGTCATATCGTTGATATAGTTGTATGAGTTCTCAGAAATTTAAAACATTTTTTTAACTCAAAAACATTTATTTAAAACTTGACTAGACCTCAAACAGTGTCTTAAGCTCTTCATCAAACATCCCACTAAAACTAAATCCGTTCAACAACAATGTTGTATCGATTTCGCTTACACTCAAATCTAAACGTCTTCTCGACAAATTGAATTTGTCTTTATTGAAATAGCATTCCCATGCAGCCGACACTGCCGGAATACACAGCATCTCTTTGGCTAATGTTCTTAGTTTCGGAAAATCAGTGCGCGACTTCCAAAATTCCAGAACGTTTGTGTCTGGTGAAATGTTCGTCAAATTCAAATAATTGTCCACTTCGGCCAAACCGTTTGCATCCACCCAGGCCACATGTTGACCTAATTTCAATAAGGCTCTAACATTTTTGTCTGGAATGAATATTTCTCCGATTATCCCGCGAACAGTTTCGTGCAGCGCTTCTCTTTCTTCTTTCGATAGAAATTTGAGCGATTTGTATCTGGGATCCAAGAAAAGTGTGATTCGGTGCACGTCAGTTATTTCGAAAACATTTTCCGCATACGACGTCAGTTTATCTTTGTATTCGGGCCAACGAAACGATCCGGTATTATATCCACGCATCACGTCTATCAATTTCCTTTTTATTAGGTAAACCGTACTTATGGTTGCTTCGCCGTTGGATGAGAGTAACTTTGAAGCAGTCCGCGATTCTGACAAAAATTTGTAGAGAATTTCGTAGCCGGATATGATATTTTTGAATGTTGTCGCGGTCTCCAAATATTGCTGATAAGCTTCGAAGAGATGCCAGATCGAAAACCAGTCGTTCAGTTGTAAATTAGCAACGGCACTTTTATTCTTTTCATTCGGAGGCTGTCTCTCCAGTCGTATTATGATTGCCTTGCACACATGTTCTGTTTGAAAGCACGGTAGTGACAATGAATGGTTAACAACTTCGTTGAGTATGCTACACATACAATTCAGTCGACCATAATTCTTGAAGGATTTTAACGAATCATCTGTTTTGCTTGTTACAATCGTCGCATTTGATAAAATCGACGACGGAGTATTTGTATACTCGCCCAATATGTCCGTAACGTAGTTAGCCAAATTACTGCCATCGAATTCACTTTCATTGTAAATTCGTGTTCCCAACACATTCCGATGTAGAGTAAAATTTTCATCTATATAGTGTGAGGATAGCGTAACGCATCGCCTCAAATGAAGTGGATGTGACCAGATATCACAAGAAAAAACCAACTTCTCTTCTGCCACAACCTTTTTTAAAGTAGACTTGACCGTAGCCACTAGTGACTTTCGTTCTTCTTCAAGTGTTATTTGGTTTCCCAAGACATCTCTGACATTTATCTTTCCTTGCGTGGTGCCCAGATTCAGTAGATATTTCGTCATCGCCGTGAACCCCATATCGTGAAATCCATCGAGCGGAAACATTTCACCAAACGAGTAAGCCAATTGCTCCTTTATGATTGCCATATCGCGAGAATTGATTTTAGTGATTTGTGTTGTTACTGGCGGCGTTTCATTAGACAACTCATCGTCTGAGTATGTTGCCACGACCGCCGTCATTGTTGCGTCGAATTCTTGTATTGGTACCTCAATACATTGGTGACTTTCCCAGTCATCCATAAATTCTAATTCCGAACATGTCGTACAGACAAACATGTCCTGCTGTACATCTTTCACTAATATCAATTTCATGTTGCTGGCCGAATTGCCCGGTATTTTTTGTAGTTTTATGGATGGGTTGTTATTTGCAATCATTGCTTTCAGTGTGTCCTTTTGTATACCGCGATTTTGCTGAACGATCACTTCTGGTTTAGTCGGAGGTACGCCATCAATTTTCCTAAAATTTAAAAATTTATTAGAATTTTGAATGAATTTTTTCGAATTTTCTTTCTATTAGTTATCAATGGAATAAATATGGGAAACCCCTAGGTTTATAACAGAGAATTTCTTTGGATAAATATTTGTTTGATGTTGTTTATGCGTGCGTATAAAATACACTTAATCGACGGAGTTCAAGTGAAAATTCTAAGAGTAATACAATAGCCATTTCCAACGGATTGTTCATACCACGGCACTATCGAACGTTCGTGCAGGCACGACTTTTTGTGTACCTTTGATTTTGAAAGAAAATTTCTTAGTTGTTCTCGCTACCGTATGCCAAAACAATGCAGGTCTGTTCGCCTACATTTTCTTAATAATAAATTCAATTACCTTCGTTTCGTCATTTTTATTGTGTTGTAGACGTTGACGCACAAATCCCTTATTAGCAAGTTAATTAAAACACAACTGAAAACAAAATGCTATTACAATGGAAGTGTCTCAAAGTTACTATGACATTATATTCGTGAGAGCTCACAGCTTTTCGTTTTTAGATGAGTGAAAGAGTAGAACATATTATTGGTTACATGTGCGTAACCTTTCTGATGTTATGAATGAACAGAGACAGCCTTTCAGTATTTCTCTCTCGTACAATTTAAATTAGCTGGGTACACGTACATACGTATGGTATGTGTGTTCATTATATTAACTCTCTTTCCTTTTCCTTCTTCCTGCAAAATATTATTGATAACAAGAAATGAAGAGAGCCTATGTTTACATATAAATAACGATTGAATTGGTTGGTAGATTGGCTACACCACCTTCGTTAGTTTAAAATGGGATACAAAGTAAATGACGACTAGGTCTGGAAAGTCTTTCATTTAGTTCGTCTACGTCTCTGTTGTTAGTTCAAAAATTAGGATTATTGATGTACATTCACTTTCCTTGCATAGCAATCAATTTTCAGCCATTCAAAATTCTTTGTTAGATTTGTCCTGTGGGAGAATCAAACAAAACTCTCTTAGGCTATTGTATTCGTTAGTCTAGTAACTTTCGAATCGACCGTATAATAACCGTATAATCTGCACCTTTCATTAATCAAACATTAATACTTTCATTGACAGCGAATTCTTCCTACTATGAGTTTAAAAGCAATATTGGCAATAAGATTAATGAATAAGAGAGGAATGTACGGATTTTATGAGTAATATACTAATTTGCATTACACTTCGATTTTATTTCTGTTTCATGGAACTTGATGAACAACAAATGTTTGATATGAATGAACTGAACATTGTTCAAAAGTACACGCGCTATGATGAATTAATCGGCTCCCTTCTTCCTTTCTTTTCTTATTACTGTAATTGCGATTAAACAAGAATATTTTTTCTCTTTCATATGTTGTTCTTCTCAACGTTTTCACTGTTGTAAAAGAGAACGCGAAAGAGAGTGAATAAAAGGTTGTGTCTTTTCTCAGTATGAGATGCGTATAGTTTGTAACCAGTAAATGTTGTGAGATTTTTTTTTATATGGCAAAGGCTCTCTGGCATCATAAAACAATAACCATTTCTGTGGAAATAAATTTTTCTTTACCTGAGATGTTGAAGATTATGGTTTGCATTTTTGAGGTATTGGAAAGCGTAAATTTCAAACAATTCTCTTAGTCATCGCATGTCTTTCAAAAACATATGATGAAGACGGTCTTTAGAAAGAAAAATGTATTTCCAAACCTTCCAGAGTATATTAAGAAGAACCACAATTCACTTCAGTTAATTAAAGAATTTATTTAACGTTTATGAGATCTACATCGATTTCTGATGAATTCATCATTAATATTGCTTCCAAGTCTTTCACGTCTAACTTACTTCGTTTCGACAAAAATTCGACAGCATCTTTCGAAAATTTACATTCCACCCGGGACACAAACGATGGTATGCTGAAATATTTCCGTGCTAGAGCTCTCAGTCCAGGCATCTGCTTGTTATCACGCCAAAACTCGTACGGATTGTGTTTGCTCGGCACCGACCATTGTAAGAACAGATCGATCTGATTCGCCTGTGACGTTACATTATCGTCCATGAAATCCATCAAATCGTTTTCAACGCGACCGTTTTCCTTCGAGATGTGCGGATTAATCATAAGATCTATTTTTGACTGCAGATTATCCATTTTGTCCGATTCAAGCGAATTGTATTGGTCTCGGTTGGATGGATCTAGGAACATACAAATTTGGTATGTTTCGGAGTCAGCAAAAGCTGTTCGTAGAAGTGATACGGCTTTACGTTTCACTAATT
Organism: Bradysia coprophila; assembly: GCF_014529535.1. NCBI lineage: Eukaryota > Metazoa > Arthropoda > Insecta > Diptera > Sciaridae > Bradysia > Bradysia coprophila. The sequence goes on from NW_023503608.1 coordinate 10,271,594, forward strand.
TCACAGTCCTTTCATCGCACTCAAGTGGCGTCAGATTATTTTCTAGTTGCTTGTAGATACCAAACACTTTGGTTATGTTGTTTCCAGCTTCAGTTAGCTGGACGATTGCACTGTGAAATGGTTCTAAAAGCTGCAAAGTAGAGGTATCTTGTGGAAACGTAGCGTCGACGGCTCGCTGAATGAATGAAGTTTTTTTGTTGGTAAATCGTTTAAAGAGCTCGAAGATGTTCTCCCACTTTCTTGCATCAAATTCGGTAATCCGTTCTGTACACACTGCATTCAGCCATCCTATCACATGAAGGCATTTCTCTGCAATTTTTAGTCTATTATCATTAATAATTCCATTTGCTACTTCGTTGATTATGCTACAAGCAGATGGAAAGCATGTAGTTCGTAGCGACTCAGTATCCAATCTTCTTGAAGTTACAAAAGCGGTAGCCCTTTCCAGTATTTCTGCTCCGTTGTTTTCCTTTGTGTAAATGTTCAGAATGTCAAGTATTCGATCACAGATTATTGAGTCCTCGATGCCGATACCACTAATCGATCGCACACCGATCACGACTCTGTGGCTCAGGAAATTTTCATCCAAATAATGCAATTCCAATGAAATATTCGTTTTGCTTCGGAAAATATCTTCCCAAACCTCGCACGATAATGAGAAATCAACTGTGGAATCATTGAAAATTGACTGAATTTTCGACGATTGCATGTCTTTTAGCTGGCCTCCGAATGAACACAACGCCTCGTACTTCAGCTCGTACTCGAATTTATGTTTGTTCGCAGATGCATAAGTTGCACCAGTATCGACCAGAAATTGAGCAAATTGCAAGAATTTTTCTCGTTGATAAAATGTTGATGTTTGTACATCCATACAGGCTGCTATTATTTGAATCTTGGAAGTTGTGACCTTCTCACGTGATGCACCGGTAATGTCAAGTTCTTGCCCGGTAACATTTTCCAGATTCAATTTCTTCCTTTTTCCGCAAGGAGAAACACTTGGAGTGGGATTGCATTTAGCGTGTCTGACTACAGTGTCAATGTTTATCTCATCGAACAACTCCCAGCATTTCGTACAGGTGCAGTAGTTTTGATTTTTCCCATTTATATACACCAACCGAAACTGGTCCGATTTCCAATCTAGTTTCGGCTTAACCAATTGAACTTGCGGATGGTTTGAAATCACCATTTGTTGGATTTCATACTTGGAAAGAGGTTTTTTGTCTTGTTCAATGTGTGCCGGTTGAGGTACCTGTAATTAAAAATTGAAGATAAATAAAAGTGCAACAGAGCTGCTGTCTGCCTGACTACAGAACGAAAATAAACTACCTCGTTATCGTCCTCGTCGTCGATTTCAATCACCTCCACAGTATTTTCCACAAAAATTATTTCGTCATCAATTTCATTAGAATCCGATGGATTTGCGAGACTAGTATCGTTTTCGGGCTCAACTCTGCCAATAATTTCTCTCCTTAGATCATCTGTATTGAAACCGAGAAAATCTTCCTGGTCCGATGGAACATTCGAACTTTCATCCAAGATTTTGTTCGTCTCACCACCCTCGACTGCGACAACTGGCTCAGTTTCGGATCCCCGTGGGTCATTGTGCACCGGTTCTCTGTCAAAAAATTTTTTTTTTAACATTTTACATGTTAACCGGATCAACAGTTTTCGTTACGTTTCACAATTTTGTGGATATAAACTTGGAACTGCCTTTCTGTAGAGCTTAGTTTTCCCGCCGCAATCGTATTTGTCACTGCTTGTGAAATGATGACCGCAAACGTACGAATTACGACGAAAACTGAATGCATTTTCCTGTTTGTTAAGTGCTATTATCGATTCACACCAACTCTTGCAGATTTTCGGATCGTTTGGAAATCTGCGTAGAGCAATCGATTATAGTAGATTACTGTAACTGGGAAGTAACGAGATATCTCGTGATAAGAGTTAACTAGTTACTTCCCAGTTATAAATAAAATAAACTTAACAAGAGTTATAGTATGCTATTTTACCTTACGAGGTTGGTAAAGGCTTTGCCCAAGGGCAGTAATGGCCTTATTACTTTCCTAGTAAGGTAAAATCAATGAATTGTATTTGTTTACAAAAATATTTAAAATTTACCGATGAAATGACGTATTCTTTTCCTTGTATGCAGAGCAACCGTCAATAAAACAAGCTTTGTTCATTTTGGGAAAGCGTAAACACAGAATTGTTTCCTTCAGTAATTTTATGTTTATCAATGAGATCACTGTTTTGACATAACGTTGGTGGATAATGGAAATATGTCTTAATATTGTCAACGGAAACACAAATTAAACATGAAATTATTATTGCTAATACGGTCGACTCTTACGGTCGTTTAATCTTCTCTTAAATTTCTGAAGAAACCAGGCGGTTTTTATGGATTTTACTTAATTTCTTTTCTATATTTTCCGACTGACAAGTAAGATGTCTCCGACTGGTAAGAGTATGTTATTCGTTTTGCGTTGTTATTTGCCAAATTCTCTCGTATAATTCATATGAGTGCGCTAGAGAAACCATTGCCTACCATCTCTCTTTCATATGAGAGTTATGGAACACTATATTCGTCTCTTTTTGCTTGCGAAGCATATACACCTCTCGTTATACACATGCTCATTCAAAATCAATTCTAAAATTATGAAGTTAAATGCAACTCGAGGTTTTACTGGTTTGTTTAACATACAGGTCTAGGCATGTTCTCATGTTATAGACAACAAAAATAAGCAAAGAGGGAAAGAGCCATGGGTAATTTGGTCTTATGCGTATTGAAGTTAAAGACTTTATATCAAACTATTGAAGGTATAATTAGGCCAGAAGGAGTAACAGAGTTGATTTATTATACATGTGATATGATTATTGTCTTCGCCTTGAGAGGGTAACGAACTATACCGCAAAAACTTGTTTAAGCGAATAATAGATAACTGAACTCGTCCTAGATCCTAAGAAAAGCAGTTTCCTTCTTATAAGTATAGCCAGATTTAGGCAATGGTCTCTCTAGCTCTAATTGAGGTAAATATTTCCAAAACGAAATACTTATTGTGTGCAAATGTCGATCATTTGGGTGGGGCGATTTCCAACTTATTTTTATTGAAATCTGAAGGAAAGGCCCTAAGCACCTTTTCACAAGGAATAATTATCTCATTTTTTTTATACTGAAACAAGATTATGGAGTCTTTCGAGTTTCCCTCTGCATCTGGATAGAAGTGCCAGTCAACCTACAGATTATTTTGCAAAGATTTCAGCCTACAGGGAATCTGCAGATAGCCTAAAAAGAAGTTGAAGGGCGCTGTGACCTCAAATAATTTTGCCGTCTAAAAATCTGTAAAATTTTCAAGCATCAGAAATTCAAGCAAAATTCAATTTTTCAACCAAAATTTAATTTTATTGGGGTAACCAACGCAATTCAAGCATTGAGTGGTACTCTAAACAAATTTTGGCACTGTAAAAAATTTGGAAAATATTTTCCTACGAAATAGTACTCGATTTGACAGCTGTTACTTGAACCACATCTGACATTGGAATATTGAGAAGTACAGTGTATAAAGTACAGTCTCTGTTGAACAATCGGATCAAATTCTTGCTATGAAAGTCTCTAATCGATCAATATAAAACGCTCTGGTTTTAACTTATTTTCTTAAATTTTCAGTTTATACAGAGCGGCCAATCAGGCTGAAGCAGAGGAAAAGTTTTATGCATTCACTCAAAGATTACCAGTATTTTTAGGAATAGCTAAAGAAGTAAGTGAACCATCATTAAAGAATCATATAACTTTGTGACTTATTTTGAGCCAAGCAGATGTCAAGAGTCGATTTATAGAATGTCTTGGCCAGACTTAATTCACAAAGAATTACGATTCTTTTAAAGTTGCATAGTACCATCCTTCTACAATCTAAATGGTTTCAGATGTTCACCGTGAGTGGTCTCCAAAAAATCTGCGACATTCTATCGGAAAACCCTTCTTGGTCCATCGCACATTTAGTCGCCTTCTTCAATTTAACCGAACATGTTACCAATCCCACGGTATTGGAATTAATTGACTATCCTGATCACGCAACATTCATGACACCGCTGCAGGTAACATCATAATCGAACATATAGTTATTAACATAAACAGTTAACTGACCAAACTACAAATGGTCTGTTTCAGTTGGCAATAAAATGTTCCCACATTGAAATGGTCAAAATATTGATGCCTTTATGTAAAATGGAACATTTGGACAACGATTCCAATTCGATTTTCCATTATGCGTCGGTTACTACCAAAGAAATGGTTAATCTGTTAGCAGCGGCGAATGTCGTCAATTTGAATCATTGCAATTCGGATGGCTACACACCATTGCATCGTGCCTGCTTGTCTGATAAGCCTGAGTGTGTGAAATGTAAGTGAAATAGAATGACGATTTTTGGAAAGTTATGTGAAGATGGCTTTCCTTGTTCCAATAGCGCTCATACAAGCTGGTGCAGATGTTAACAAAGCAGCTGGTAACATCAACAATGTCCATCGCAAAACAACAACAAATAGTGAGTCCTTATCATTCTACCGTTGCTTTTTCGATGCGGGGATGTAATTTGGCTCTAATTTCCAGACTCTGTGGCCGAACTCGTCGAATTCAATACAAACAAATTGTTCATACAAGACATGAAAAACGGAGGCACACCCTTACATTGGGCATCGTCACGCGAAGTTCTGCTAGAGTTAGTCAAGCGTGGCTGTGATATCAACGCGGTCAATTTCGAAGAAAGAACAGCACTCCACGTCATGGTAGAACGTAACCGTTTAGAATGTGTCGTGGCGTTGCTATCCCACGAAGCTGAGATAGACCTGCGTGATAAAGATGGGAACACGGCATTACATCTAGCCATACAAAAGAAATTGGTGCCAATTGTGCAATGTTTAGTTGTTTTTGGGTGCGACTTCAATATACAAAACCGACAAGGACAAACTCCTAGACATATGGTCGGAAAAGATGCGTCCGGTAGTAACGAGGACATGATTTTGTATATACTTCACTCTGTTGGAGCGAAGCGCTGTCCAGAAAGTAACAAAAAATGTCCACCTGGTTGCTGTTTCAATGGAACATATAATGGCATACCGCCCGCTCAGCCCGAATCGCCTGAACAGCGAGAACAAATCTACCAAGTCCTAGCATCGACGAGTAAGAATCACCTACGAGGTGGTCTAGCCAATTTTTTACAATCCGGAAGCATTGAGGCGCCAACAAGCCCCACAAACGTTGAGATAGTGGACGTTGCACCGGAACAAAAGGGTAGAAGTGTTATGGACTCATTGATGAGTATGTTTCAGAACAAAGTGGTTAAAGCCGAACCAGCAAAGAAGGAAAGCGCACCGGAAGTTGCTGAAGCAACAGTCATGGAAACCGATAGTCCACGATCTAGCAACAGCGACAAAAGCGACAGAGATGCACCCAAATTGAAAGGCGGTAGATTACTATGTATGGATGGTGGTGGAATACGAGGTCTTGTTCTAGTTCAAATGCTTCTGGAAATCGAAAAATTGTCTCAAACTCCAATTAATCATCTGTTCGATTGGGTTGCTGGTACAAGCACTGGCGGAATATTAGCCCTTGGCCTTGGATCGGGCAAAACGATGAAGCAATGCATGTGTATGTATTTACGAATGAAGGATCAGGCGTTCGTCGGATCCCGACCATATGCCAGTGACAATTTGGAAACTTTGCTGAAAGAGTCGCTGGGAGAATCGACCGTCATGACAGACATTCTACATCCGAAAATTATGGTCACTGGTGTGATGGCCGATCGAAAACCCGTCGACTTGCACTTGTTCAGGAATTATCAATGTGCAAGCGATATTTTGGGAATTGTTACGCCAACGAGTGAGTGAAACTGAAATTCCTTCAAATTGGTTTTCTAATTACTTTTTTAAAACAGGCAACCGGAGAGTTCCACCACCGCGACCTGAGGAGCAATTGATTTGGCGTGCTGCCAGAGCTACAGGTAGATTTGTTAAATAGAAAATAAACCTGTGAAAGAAATCTAAATTTATTTAACTTTCCTGCAGGAGCCGCTCCCTCTTATTTTAGGTAAGTCATTCTGCTGATCGCCACTTTTGTAGCAATAAAATATTACAAAAACCATAACCACAGAGCCTACGGTCGCTTCCTTGATGGAGGCCTAATAGCCAATAATCCAACGTTGGACGCCATGACTGAAATACACGAGTACAACATGGCATTGCGTAGCGTTGGTCGCGAAGCCGAAGCCATTCCGGTATCAAGTCATTTTAACTTTCAATTTATTGTACTAATATTGTGTGTACCAACCTTTGCAGGTGTCTGCCGTTATATCGTTGGGAACAGGGATGATTCCAGTCACTGAGCTAAAAGAAATTGATGTTTTTCGGCCAGATAGTTTATTTGATGCAGCCAAATTGGCTTACGGAATATCAGCCATTGGTATGTTTGAGATTCCATTTTTTTTCGGTGGTTCCATTTAAACAGAAAATTGGTTCGGTTTCAGGAAATTTACTCGTTGACCAAGCAACTGCATCAGATGGACGTGTCGTTGACCGAGCCAGAGCCTGGTGCAGTATGATTGGAGTTCCATATTTTAGGTAACTTTGAGATGCCCTTTAATTCTGCGAACATCGGCGATAATCGCTCTTGATTAATACAGATTTAATCCACAACTGTCGGTCGACATTGCAATGGATGAGAAGAACGATTTGAAGTTGATCAACATGCTGTGGGAGGCAAAAGCGTACATGCATGCCAATCGTAATAAGGTCATAGAATTGATCAATTTGCTTCTTTAAATCAAATTTGTGTTACGAAAATGAATTAGGTGTAGAATACGAATGAAGAAATAATCAATGTTGGTGGTTCTTATGTTGATGTTTCTATCAATTTTTTCTTTTCTTCTTTGAATGGTTTAACTTGTTTTCCTGCATCAATGACAATCGTTACCGTTTTAAAGAATTGTTTCAAAATCATAGGGCTTTTTAATCAAACTCAAAACATTGTTCTCTCAAATAGTTAACCCTTTTAAAATACTCCGATTGAATTTGCCATGAAGGTAGTGGCGGACTTCAAAGAATAGATTTTTCTATCACCCTAAAAATCTCAATTACACTGAAAAGGCAACAAAATTTTAAGCCGAAAAACACCTCGTAAAAACTCTGTGAAATATTTACCACTGCTGTCCATTGACTGTCATTTCCAAAATAAATCGTAGACAAGTCAGTGCAATTTAAAAGCGTGCGGTAGAACATTTTTTTTTGTCAGAATGATATTCTGTGTCGATTTTATGGAAACAGCAATGATGATTTATTGACAGGATTCACAAAATTGACCATTTATTGCAACTAAATTAGATTTGATTTTAAATTATCAATGTGATATACGAAGTCGCGTACAAAAATATTGATGCCAAAGTAAATTATGAAGCGGAGCAGCTTATGAAGCACAATTTTTTTTACTTGGCTTGAAGCAATGTAGAGGCTAATGGACTTGCTGTGGAAGTCGAAAGACGAAATTATTATAAATTAACTGATTGCGTTTTACTTACTCCAATAGAGACTTATCAAAGAGACATACGTGTTGTATAAATCAATGTTGTTAGGTGATACTATTGAGCCGTTTGCTATTTTCTTGAGCAGATAAAGTCTCGTTTTTTTTTGTACAATAAGGCACATCCAACTTATGACAACTTTTTTATTTTTTCTGTCTGGAAGTTCTCTGGATAAAATGTCCATTTTTTGGGAAAAAATATCAATTCAATTCATTTTGTTGATTCCACGTGCGATGGCGAAATACGCGCGCTATGCCTTTTCTTCAGAAAAATGTTTCTTAAATTTTGTCGAATTTTCTTCATTTCTCGAAATTTCTTAAAAACTTTCTCGAATCATTTTGAAGAAAAATCAAGACATTTTTAGAAAATATTTACTCAAAAATATCCTCTGCATGGGATGCATAGAAGTAATTGGATTGAAATTTGTCGGTACTTCTAATTCTGTAACAGTAACGACTGGAAGATGTAAAGCTGACCCTATTTTATTCCTCATATGGAAACTTACAAACAGAAAGACAATTTAGCTAAATTACTCGGTGTTAGTACAATGTCAGGTTTTTTTTAAATTTTAATTTTATGATTTTTATTAGTAAAATTAGAAGAAATATTGATAATCAATACCACCAAACATAGATGGCAAAAGTGACAATTATTTTTAATATATTTATTTTGTATGGGCACACGTAGATACCTACATCTCGAAAAATTATGCAAACAAAATTTAAAGAAAACAAAAATATTTCTAAATTTCTAATGACAACAAAATCGTTTTTCCATAAATTTCATAAGAATTTTGATTGTAATTTTTTTATTATCTACTACACAGGTACTTCACATTCTGAGCGCTTTTTTAAAGAAGTAAATAAAATAGAAAATTGTAATTGTAATGTTGGTAATTGTTCGTTGGCTAAATTTTTACATTTATTGAATATTTGCATCGATTTGTATTATTAATAAACCGAAGAATTAAATTCTTAAAACAAACCACTCAAGCCTGTCTTGTTCATTCGTTTAAAAGACTCTACATTACGAATTACATTACAAACGATAATACCACTGTCACACCAATGACACAAAAGTAAAGGATTTTAATCAGAGTTCTCGGGTAATAACCGGAAATAAATCGTCCGTTATTTCATCACTTCCATATTTCATTAGGGTGGTCCAATTTTTTTTTTGAACATCTTGCCCCCACGTTAGTAAGCGGATGTGACGATAGTCCATTACCAAAAAAAGTTTAAAACATTTGTAAATTTTGTTACTAGTGATGAACTCGGCTCCGTTTCGTTAGAAACAAGGCATCAGAACAGTCGGAGCGTTTGCTGCGACTTAACCCCGTACAACCCGTAATCCAATTTTGTCCGCAACCATTATACGTCCGTAGCCCTAATAAGCTCGGAACCCTAATACGTCCACAACCCTCTAATGCGTATGTTACCAAAATGCAAGTCAAGTAGCGCATTGTCAAATTTACTGAAACTGTTCATTTTTAAAATTGCGCATAGCGCAATTACGAAAGCCCGTACGAAGTACCTTTCAAATAAAACCAACAATTTACGACATTATTTTAGAAACCCAAAATTTTTTGCCAACTTTCCATTGGGTATTCAATTACCTCTCAAATGAAACAAAAACAAGCAAAATCGGTTGAGATTTACTCGATTTATGTGCAAAAAGCACTTAGGGCCGAGTAGCGGCCTTAGTCCAAGGGCCCAAATTTGAAACTTTTTTCGTCACGTTCTTTTCGGTATTCAATTACCTTCCATAAAAAACTAAAACTAGCAAAATCGGTTGAGATTTACTCGATTTATGTGCAAAAAGCACTTAGGGCCGAGTAGCGGCCTTAGTGCAAGGGCCCAAATTTGAAACTTTTTTTGCCATCATTCTATTCGTCATTCAATTATCTCTCAAATGAAACAAAAACTAGCAAAATCGGATGAGATTTACTCGATTTATGTGCAAAAAACACTTAGGGCCGAGTAGCGGCCTTAGTCCAAGGGCCCAAATTTGATACTTTTTTCGCCACGTTCTTTTCGGTATTCAATTAGACTCCATAAAAAACTAAATCTAGCAAAATCGGATGAGATTTACTCGATTTATATGCAAAAAACACTTAGGGCCGAGTAGCGGCCTTAGTCCAAGAGCCCAAATTTGAAACTTTTTTCGCCACGTTCTTTTCGGTATTCAATTATCTCTCAAATGAAACAAAAACTAGCAAAATCGGATGAGATTTACTCGATTTATGTGCAAAAAACACTTAGGGCCGAGTAGCGGCCTTAGTCCAAGGGCCCAAATTTGAAACTTTTTTCGCCATCATTCTATTCGGTATTCAATTACCTTCCATAAAAAACTAAAACTAGCAAAATCGGATGAGATTTACTCGATTTATGTGCAAAAAACACTTAGGGCCGAGTAACGACCTTTGAGCCCTCCCAACAAGCCCACGTTGCATCTTACCCAAAAACAGTGTTCAGCAACTTTGTTCTACTCGTCAATACCTTTCATTTGATATATCACAAGCAGCTATTGCGTGCATATTTCGGTAGATATCGTCGAAAGACTGAAAAACACCTATAGGGCCCTAGCTCTGGAAGGGCCGACCCTACCATGCCCATTTTCGAACTTGACCTTACTTTTGTCGATACCAATCGGGGAAAAAAAGAATTTTGAAAAAAGGTTGCGATTTACTCTAGCTAGAGGGGTCACGGACGGACGGACGGACGGACGGACGGACGGACGGACGGACGGACGGACGGACGGACGGACGGACGGACGGACGGACGGACGGACATTTTTTTTATTGCGGATTCGTCATCTATGAACATAACCAAATGCTTTGCCATTACTGTCTGCTTCCAATTCGACGTGTTACAAACGGCATATTAATCTTATAAGCCCCCAGTACTTCGTACGGGGCTAAAAATTCAGCTTTTCATCACGAGTGACAAACGACTTTTTTTGTGCTTGATTATTATTATGCGCTTGAAAACATGAATGAGACGATACCACAACAACACAAACAAAGGAATCACCCTACATTGTAGAAACTACAATCATTTCAACAGCGAAGCATGTACACTTGATCGCGGTCGCAGATAATAAACAGGCCACTACTACAATTTTTATTTACTCTTGATTACTAAATTAATTGAATTTGTTTGCTTACATGTATGTACCAGCTGGTGAAACAGCTGAACCAAATTTATCGATCATTTTAATTTGATTTTCCTTTACATATAACAGATCATTTTCATTACCTTGAACGATTTTCATGTAAAAACCAGTAAATTGAACGCAGTTAACTGAGGTTAAGGACTACTTGAAGAGAAATTAAGTGGGGTTACGTTGACGAGTACCGTATAATGAAAATGATCTACAAACGAAAATCCCACACGGATGTAACAATACAGAAATAAATTCACCTCAAACTTGGGTTTTGAAACATCTGATTCGCTGAGGGCTTGCATTAAGTTGCAGTGTTTACACATGTTGATGTCACACACACACACACACACGTAATTCCCAAATGAAATATCAACTCTTTGATCTGCCCTGTCCACGGTCACAATCATGGCAGAATAATGCATTCAATTACTTGCCTTTACAGCAAAAGAAAATCTTGAAACTAGCCATAATACAGTCAAAGGCAGTCAATTTTCAGCATGAATTTGCTTCAGCTGTTTTTCAGCTGATCCACACAAACAATCACAACCGTTTATAAATCTTTATACGGTTTTAACACTACCACGCGCGTGCGTGTAGCAGCTTCAACCGTATAAACAAGGAAAACCAGTTTTGATTGTATGTGTGGATCAGCTGAAAAACAGCTGAAGCAAATTTATGCTGAAAATTGACTGCCTTTGACTGTATGTCTGGTGGCAATTAAAATTTATCATTACTTCGTTCATCTCAGTTATTTGTAAAGGAAAATTTCGAATTGAACAAATGATAATAATGATGATTAAGCAACTCTTAAATGCAATAAATGAAACGACACCTTAAAATAAAAAAAAAAATATATTTGAGTTAAAAGATACACTTTTTTCAAGAATTATCTGTTGCAGCAGACCAATGAATTTTCGCAATAGGCTGAATAAGCGCCTCCATGGCTGCGACAAAGTGCCAGAGGCTTGCAATATCCACTATAACTGTCTGTACACACCTGTGATGTAACGGTATCCATACATTCTAAAATATTCAATATTTTAGTCATGATCATGTACCGAAAGAATACTTCATCCTGGAAGTACCAAAAACGTCACATTCTATCGCAGAATTTAGTACCGAAAGAGCAACATTACATTTTCCCTTACATTTTCTGGTGACTTTTATTTCCCGCTTAAAATGTAAGCAAAATAAAATGATCGAGTCTGGTTTTTGACAATTGAATTTCCTATGTTTATTATTTCCCAGATGTGTCATGTACGTTAAGTAATGAAAATGCTACACATGTGATATGGCGTGCGATATGGCATGTGGTATATACCAGTTCAATGGCGTTCAAGACTGTTGTTATGTTTTGTTCGGAATGTGACTTTTTGGTAATCCAGGTTTAGAAAAATTACTCGGATCAAAAAGGTATGTTTTTGACCCAGGTGGTGACGTGTGGATGGAGCGACACGATGTCACTCTAAATTTTTTACTATTAATTTTTCTAACTCACCAGTTGATGGAACAACGAATAGTACGGCAAACGAAATTAATAGGAAAATTGAAATAAATTTGAATTGCATCTTAGGTGCACTTATGTTTTATCATCAACTAACAAATTTTTTCAAAATATTATTCACTAGACACGGGTAAATCTAAATGTTAATCTTCTTAATTGTCACAAAGTACTGCAATAGCGTCGCATTCACAATTGATATTTATATAGGATGGCAAATCTTGTTTACACATTATGGCAATAAAAATATGTCAATCTTGTTTACACATATGTGCCTAAGGTACCCAACAGCTTGTACTTAATACAAGTTGTATGACAATAACAACAATAACATGTAATTAGTGATCTTGATATTTATAGGTACAATTAGCTTATTCCTGATAAGTAAGTTGATCTATGCAATTCGAATATTTGTCGGCACTTGGCGCATGCATAGGATTGCCAACAAAAATCCCAGCAGAAGAAAATCAACTTGTTAAGCTTTCGAACACGATTTCACGACCAATTTCCACCAAAGAAATGTAATTTTATTTGAAACACAAACAGGGCCTATTTTTCAGATTTTTTAATGAATTTTAAAGAATTTTGATGAATTTGATGAATTTTAATGAATTTTAATGAATTTTAATGAATTTTGATGAATTGTGATGAATTTTAATGAATTTTCAAGAATTGTGATCACAGTGCTGTATATGAAAGTACTTCCAGGATTTATCATTAATTACAAAATAAAATAAATAACTAAATTCTACGTTAGGTACAACTCGTTTATGACCCTGTTTCCGAGCATCATCGGATCTCTAGACGTTCACACATATGCTTAAATATTTTCTAGCCTTTAAAATCGGCATCAGGGAATCTGGTACACAGTGCAAAAAGAACGCACTTTTGAACTACGTAAAAGGTGAACTCACACGCGTAAGTTTAATGCTGCAAATGCTTTTTAGCCCTGTCATCGACTTTATGATTCCTTTTACAAAATGTTGGTATTGAAAAACTGTGTGCGAGTTCACATTTTACGTAGTAGAAAAATGCGTCGTTTTAGCACCGTGTGCTAGATTACCCCACGCCTTAATATCTAAATGTAACTTTTCATCACCATGTTACCAAAAGAATTTGTACTTAGAGCTTTCTTTGATTGATCTGTTAGTTGAAATCGTGAGTCGTATATTGTGCCGGAATGGCTACCAAAAGGCGCATCGGGCGGATTGGCTGAAAAAGGCTCAGAGGAGCATAAATAAACTTTATTGGCCTGAGGAGCGCCAAAAAGCAAAAGGCGCATCGGGCATCGCCCAGTATGGCCAGTCCAGGCCTGATCGTATAGTTCAGATGAGGCTATTGTATACGTTCTAAGCGGGAACTACTTTATGCGGAAATGGTTGACGTGCTTTATGTCTGTATTCAAAAACCGCGTAAATACAATTTCATTATGTTATATTTTACAGAAATCTCAATTTGCACTTATAATAGACAGTTTGCGCGAATGACGTATAATTTATAAGTTGGAAATTATAAGTGAACTTCCAGAACTTCTCGTATGAAGATGAGACTTATAATTTCTAACTTATAAGTTGACTTATAAATTATTTGTCATTTGCGAAAACTGTCTAATTTGAGATTAAAGATTTGATAAGTTTTTTAAATTAAATTTGACGTAAAACTCAATTTTGTAATAAAAACTGTTCATTTTAGAGGCGTTCCGTAGAACAATTTTTTGCTTAGAATAATGTTCTGCTTCGAATTTTTCATCATTCCTTATAACACTTTGACGTAAAAAGTAGAAATTATAAGCTATAATAAGTCATACGATTTTACGTATTCCACGTCACTTGCGAATAGTATCTTTATCATTGCGGAAAACATCGTTGCTATTCTTAATCATATAAGAAAGACGAACGTGAAAGACTATATTTTTAGAGTACAGCTCTAACTACTTAAAAAGCTTTAATTTGAAAAAAATTGTTACTGATAAACTTATAAATAATTACATTGTAAACGAAATACATTCAAAAAAATTAAATCTAGTGTTTCCAGGCCGAGCAAAGTTCACTTTAGCCCTGCGTGGATAATTTTTTGTTAAACTTTTTATTTTCCAACAAATTTGAAACGGAAACGAATTTTAATGAAGCTTAAAGAAATTTAATGAATTTTAATGAAAATCAATGAATTTTCATGAATTTTCATGAATTTTCATGAATTTTAATGAATTTCATGAATTTTAATGAATTTCATGAATTTTCATGAATTTTCAAGAATTTTAATGAATTTCATGAATTTTCAAGAATTTGATGAATTTAATGAATTAAAAATAGGCTCTGAACACAAACTAATGTCTACTTTTGAGTGAGAGCTTGCGATACAATTTGTTTTTATTTTTTTTTAACTTTTCACTCTAAATTTTTTTGGGTCAACTTTTGTTGATAAGAATGCGTCACCCTCAGCGAAATAAGTTATTTTGTAAGTAAACACAAGGACTTGCGTCACTTTCGCCCTTTAGGGTTTTTTGACTGAAACAAAATTTACCCAAAATTCTGGTCTCCCAAAATATGCTCCAAATTTAATAATTCAGATTTTCCTTTTATAAAATGTAGATGGATATGTGAAATACTGCAAATGCTGGAAAAGCGATGCCATCCGCAATTAATCTTTTCGGTAGCTCGTATAAAAATATGTCATTAACGAAACAGATTATCGGTGCGATCTATGATAATATTCATTTTATACTCTAAGTTTTAACAAAAGCGAAATATTCTGTCTACATGCAATTGATTTCTTTAAATAAACTTTCATACACTGGAGAAAAAGTGAATCGTGTTACAAATGAAAATCTAGATTATATATTTTAGTACTTCGTTGCAGGTCGCGAGATCGTACTTAACAAAACTTCGAAATTTATAAAATATTTCGTTATCCACTTTTCCGCGAGTCCGATGAGTGTACTAGTCAACTAAGTATATGTCAAAAGAACAATCTGCTAAAAGCTGAAATGCAATCTACTTCTGGCTTGGAGATTTTTATTTTGTCGAGCGTTACGCGAAGGGTCACCGACTTCCAGGAATTATTTGGGATTAAAATGCGATTATTTTGAAGTAATTAGCCCGGTGTGACGTTTGCAACTTGAGCCGGACCGGAGGTGAAGGATGCAGCAACTAAGACAAATGGCGAAGACCCCGGAAGCTAGTTTTAACACTACTGTAACATAAAAGTAACAAGAAATTGATTTGTTAACCACATTTATGTCTGGACTTATATTCATCGATTTCCTGAATATTGAGCTTACAAAGTCCCAAATTAATCCTATTGTTATTGTAAATGCCGGGTGTATAGCTCAAATTATTTTAATTACACATTTCACCAAAGCTAACACACTTCCGTTGACTTCACGCTTGCTCGATTTTCAGGTTTTTCGAATCAGGTTTTTTTGTGGTTATTTTCATTTATAGATTACATTTGCGTATCTTTTCGTCCTAGCACGTAAATGCTTTCTATCAAAAATGTGGTGCTTTGTGCAACCCGAAATTTTGCAATGTATCATATACGTGTCGCCCCGTTAATCGAACATCGAAGCTAAAGAAGTTGGATATATACTTTCATCGAAACGTCAGATTGGAAGCTCCGATTCAAGTAAATTTAAAATTTATTTTAATAACTCCATTCAATCGTCAATGAAACATTATCCTAATGATCAAATTACAGCTACGTATAACCTCGTTCAAAAAATTTGTTACTCAATATCGTCCCTCTATGATTGATACCAAGTTCGAGTTCTGTCAAGAATTGTTGCGGAAAACTCATCCTATAATCAAATTTTTTCAGCCACCTCATGAAAATGACACAGTTTTTCACCCATGTCCAATAAGTGTAGTGTTTTATGTTTACCCACTCAGACGAAATCGTTTCACTGAACAATATATTCTCAGGGTCATAGATACTTCATACCTACATATACGAGCACATGGATTGGACAATTAATTCCAGTTGGAGAGTGGAGACTAGATTTCATTATGACAAAAATCATAAATGGATCAGAAAAACATATTTTTACAGTATCCGATTATTACTTGCTGAAACCCACGGGTGCTACGGAGTTTTAATTCCACTCAGCCTTAAAAATGATGTTGATAACAAGAAAAAAGATTTTGATACGCTCAAATAGTACATTTCGTACCTAGGACTAAAAGTCCTTTTTAGCGTGTGAGAAGTTTCCAGACAGAGCCGAAGGTGAGGTCTGGAATCGAATACGCTAAAAAAGACTTTTAATCCGTGGTACGAAAAGTATTTTTCATATTGGACGGAGGGATATTGGATATTCGGGTCCTAGGTATGAAAAAATAATTCCGGAACCTACCCTGTCGGTATGATATCATCCAAAAAATAAAATTTATCCTCAAAAAATGATTCGCCACGGAACTTTAAAAACTTTACTGACTGCGCCGTATGCGAGCAGTCTTTTTTTTTCGCTTTGAACACGGCAGCGTAAAATAAACCAGGCAGGAGCGGTTTATTTTCGAAACGTCAAATAAGGGACCTAATGTAATACACTGGATGAAAATGAACTCAAATGAACACTGACATAAATTGAAAAAATTTATTCGCAAAAAATATAGGGCTACTAGATTATTCAGGTCCCTAGTCAAATCAGCGCTCCTGCCTGGTTAACTTTACTCTGTCGTGCTTTGAATAAATATTAACAATCCTAAAAACCAACACATTTTCTGTGTTTGATTTAAGTTTCTGATTTCTCCAAATAAAGACAGTGAACTATAAATCAGAAAATGTGTCGGTGTTTAAAATTCCGTGCCTGAACTTAAAAAGAAAAATTTCTGAATACTTACAGTTCCGTTGTACAAAATGATTAAAATTGAAAACTTGACCAGCAGTTCCTGCGACCCTGAGAACAGAGAAGTATTTTATTTTCGATCAATTCCTCTATTTCTTTAGACAATACTCTCTAGCAACCAAACCACTTTTATTAAGGTGCTGAAAGAATCAAGTAGCCTTTGAAATTTACATGTACATTACAACGTAGTCAGTCAAAACGTAGAACAGTGTTTGTAGAATACAAAGAAATAAGGTGTGAATTTGACACAGAGAGCTGAGAGTTTGTTTGCTAGAGAGAGTATTGCTTTAGACCAATTCGATCAGTATAAATGTATGCATGTCCATTTCAAATATACAAGTAAAAGTAGCATTATTGCTACTGTTCTATATCTTTAGTTGCGTTATATTATCATTGTGTCCTTATTTATGTGCTGACAAAGGTACAATATGAGAAACGAGCTATTTTAGCGTACATGCTAACAAGTACACACGTTGCAAAAGAACAACCAAAAAATTGTAAAATCTATGTTTATCTAGTGTTTAAATATCGCAATTTCGTCGCTTATTCCCTTGACTGTAAGTCAGGGTCTTATGCCGGAAAATATCCTAAAATGTTTGTATGAAAGGTTGTATGATATGTTATGAAATGCGGAATTGTTTGTCCCAATATTTTGCTTGTAAACATGATAACTTGAGTAATTATCAACCAATTACCAATTTTATTTTTTTTAATCGACGCAGAATTGAATTTCTGAGGTTAAGTTCGAAGATGGGCTATGTGGGATTAAGGATCTGGAAGTTATTCCAAAAAAACAGTATTTTCCACTGTTAAAAATTCAACCAATCGAAAAAGATTACTTTGATCAAAGGCTCTCTAGGTGAGAGCCTTTGCTTTGATGGAATTTGATTTTGTCGGTTATTTAAATCCATCTATCACGCATGATAGTCAGCTATCTAATTCACCATTTTGTACATAAGTGTAAGGGAAGAACGTCTACCGTACATTTTTATATTGTACCAAAGTGAAAGAGTCCTCTAATTGTTCTACATTCGCATCTTTTACTTTTACTATGAGACTGAATAATAGACAACTTACACGAGGGGGAAGTTTGCGGGCAGAGCGGAGCGAGGGCCATAATTCACACGAGTCCTTGTCTATTTATGATTTATTGTTGATTAAAAATCTGGCCGCAAATTTACAAGAAAATATAGAACAGAAAAAGTACTTTTCCAAAGAATTTGTACTCAAGCGAAGGTTTTCATATCAGTTATTTGTGATGGAAATTGATTAAAAATATATTGAAAAAATTGTCAGTCAAGGGACCTGACCCGCCCAAAAGGTGGGGCCTAGTTTCCAGCATACTACAAACAGAACGTTGTTCCTAAGTTATGCTAAGTGGCTTTTTAGCGAATGAGAGGTTTCCAGCACGAGCCGGAGGCGAGGCAACTAACGCTATTTAGCATGCGTTAGGAAAAGTACTACTTTCTCTATGTATTTTTGAGTTACCGAGAATTGAAGTTTTTTTGTTTTAATGATTTACAATTGCTAAAAGTTTCTCATATGCAGAATGAGCACCAGCTGAATATCACCAGCTGGTGTACAAACAAAAACTCTTTGTATTGTATACAATTCAAAGACAAAACCTACACACACAGTGCATTTCTACGTCAACGTCATCTACGCGCACATAACACGTATGAATGAAGTAAACACATTGCTAAGAATGTGTTTTGATTGTTTATATTGTTTATCATACAATAAGTGTGTGTTAGCAGATCCAGCTGGTGATATTCAGCTGGTGCACATTCTACATATGAAACATAGCTAACGCTGACCCGTTCGAAACACCTATTCGTATCAAAAGCCTTTAATGTGAAACTCTCTATTTCTCTTACTTCATACTCTTCTCTACTGAAAAGCTATTCGCCCTTTAAAATCATTTACATTATCCACTCTTTGCCTTGTTATCATATACAAATAAATTGCCGGAAGCAATATAGACAGCCCCGTACGAAGTCAACTTTCATAAATTCCTATTTAAACAGCTATATACATTTCACAGAGTAATATGCTATTATATAGCTCTATATGCCTGTATATAGCTCAATATAGCTGTATATAGGTATATATAGATGCCCATACATGGAATCCTTGAAACGCCACACACATAACAAATTATTTACATGTTAACAGAAACTCTCTAAGTACCATTTTTCCCAAGATATTTCAATTTTACTAAAATCCAATATGGCCGCCGGAAGCCATTTTGTTAGGAGACCGGAAATAGTACCGACGCTTTACATTCGTTAATACCTTTCAAACAAAAAAAAATGCATGAAATTCAGTCAAACTTTACTCGAGATATTGACAAAATACTCCACGTTCACTGTACGGCCGAGTAGCCAGATAAGAGCTCACTCCAAGAGACCTAGCTCACGCTCCGGAGAACATAATTTCATAAACTTTTTTTTACCTGATTGGTACGGTCAATACCTATCTAATAAAGCTAAATATGTTCAAATTTGGCCGACCTACAAGCAAAAACTGCTTGCCGCCCTGTGCCTGTTTCACACCAAGGGGTCTAACTCACGAGTCGGTCATCCGATTTCCATAAACTTTTTTTTGTCGATCGGTATTGTAAATACCTTTTATTTGACGTATCACTTACAAGTGTAACGTTTAAATGTCCGAAGATATCTTCGAAAAACCGTAAAGCACTTATTGGGCCACAGCTCGGGAGGGGTCGATCCAAAATCACTCATCTTCGAACTTAGCCTGTCTTTTGACATTACCAAACGGGGAAAAAAAGAATTTTCAAAATCAGATGCGTTTTACTCAAGTATAGCGTATACGTATAGCGCAATGTCAAATACATATATGACCTCCGACTCCGAGGTCTTTAATTTGTGATGGGTGAAATCCTTTTTCACCAAACAATCTGCGTATTACGCAGTGGGTAACCTTCCTTATCAAAATTCTTCAGTTTGTTGACAACGTGTATTAAACCAAAATCAAATCAGATCTTCAAGAAACTATTCTTAAAAGACAAAAAACCAATCTTTCATGCTAGCGATGCGAAAATCCTTATTTTGTCCACTACAGAGCAATGTAAAAATAGCATTTTGTTGTCATTCTGAGAGGCGCCATTTTAGGTAAGAAAATAATCACCCATTACCCATATTGTGTGACAAAATGATCAATGAAAAGTGGCTGAATACCAAAACACGCTATTTATTTTATTTACTTCAAAGTGGACAAAAAAGCGGATTTTAGAAAAACGCAAGCATGAAAAACGTTGTGTTAACCAAGGGGAGAAAATATGATATTCCACCTTTCGCTCTCAATTAAATTTCCAATTTTCTCCCCTTTCGCTTACTCTTCCCGACAAATGAAAATGAGATAATGTATTTTGCAGTACTTACTTGTTGCTTTATAGTCTGGACGATTGAAGTTCTTTGAAAGATCAGTCATTCAAAGCCTTTATACGCTGGCGGAGGTGGGTCTGACAAATCCGTACACTTTATACATTCTGGTGCATATAGTGCGTCGTACTAATATGGTGGTGATCTGAAATTCGTCATTTGTCACGTGCGTAATTCGAGTTAACTCCAGGATAGTAATTCATCAGAGTGATTATGGCTTCATTCTGTTATTTCGATTTAGGCAGAGTATTTGACTTTTAAGTAATTCGGCGTCTCTCATATTTGGCTTCGGCCAGAGAAAAGAGTTAAAACGGAAAAGACAGTTGCGTTGAGAGCTTTTCAACAATTATTTCTTTATTTTGATAATTTTTTTTTTCAACATTTTCATCACTTTTTTAATAATTTTTTTCTCCATTGTCAAAGGACTACATAATTTTATCACTATTTTTATATAGATTTTTTTGTAATTTTTCACAATTTTTACACACTGTCCATTATCAATAATTAATAAAATTATTTTGTATTTTTTGTTTGTTATTTTATTAATACAATAGTTTTTATATCCATACTTTGTTTTTTGTTTTTCTTCTATTTTTTCCTCATTAAATTATTGTTCAATCATCCATCAAATATGTCATTAGAAACGAGAACGAGAAAATATAATTATAGTAATAATGTACAATGTGGATTACATTAATTTAATTAAGATGCTTAAATAATGAACTTTGAACCGTTTTCAAAATGAAACACTTATCAATTTGTGTGAATCAACAAAAACAAAATAAAAATTTTTTGAGAGAAAAGATTTACTTCCCTTTCGTATTTTGTGGTTTATAATATTTTTTTTCCATTTTCTTTTAATAAATTACACTTAATTACAATATTAATAATGCTTTTTACTTTATTTATAATAAATTTTTATTTACCTTAATTTTTAGACATGGTTTTCCTTTCTTCCTTCCTTCTTTTTTGTTTGTGTATTTTTATTCATATTAAATTTTAAACTGTCTAGTTGTATTGTTAAAAATTAATTTCATTGAAAAATTATTTAAATTTTACCATATTTTGTTATCACGCGAAAAAGTTACTTTTAGCTGGTGTTTAGTGTTTTTTGTGTGTATTCTGTAATGTGCAGACATTAATTAATTATGAAAAAAAAAAATTCTCTTTATACTTATGATTGTACTACAAAAGATTCTATGAAACGGTATTATATCCTACGATTGAAACAGACGTGAATTAATTAAATTCAAATTTTCGTGAAGGACTAAAATGTAAACATAGATTTTTTGCGCGATAAAATTGCTATGTATTTTCATGTTTTTGTGGTCGTAGCACCTGCCAGCAATACCGTCAAATCTTCAATTTATTTCTTAGAAAATTGAAAAGAAAAAATAACCCTTCACGGAAGATTCATTTCCTCGGTGTCCATATTTTCCGCGACAAGTTGATAATACAATTCTGTCGATTTCTAATTGTGAAGTTAATCGAAAAATTTAAAAAATCTTTTTACTTTTTTGTTTTGATTTTTTCCGCAACCCTGATTTTTGACGGACAACAAGTCGTCAATACAGTTATCGGATCTGTTACTTATTTTGATCAATATTTTCAAAATTATCTCACAAATCTGTTACTTCAATTGGTTTAACATTTAGCAGTAGAATACCACATTAACTCTCTGATAACAGATCTCACGGCCGTCTGTAGAATGCACCACTTAAACACTTCGACAACAAATATATGTGAATAGCGTGAAAAGTGTCAAACCCTTGGTAGAATGTTAAGCCTATTTTATCGGTAAGGTCAACCAATCCATTTACCAAAATTTTTTCAGCTTTTTACTGGAATAAGACCCCTAAATTTCTCTGGAGCTTTTTATGACAAAAACAGCGTCTTATTGGAATATACTGACTTGATCAATGGCAATACAGACGATATCAAGGTATTTCACTGATAATCTTGACGAAAATGAGACTTAAATCAGATTTTCAGATGAATGTTTTGTTGAAGTTTTGCTGGTCTAAAACTAATTAACTGGAAAAATTCCTTATGTAACCTACGACGTGAATAACTAACAGCGAGTCAACGCCGCAACGTTTCTACCAACGGAAAACGTATTCCCATATCAATGAATCTATTACCTTCTTTGCTAGAAGTATTTTCAACAGATTTATTGACTTGATCAGATTTAACAAATGCTATCTAGAAGAACACTGGAACCAAAATTCATCGTTTATTTTTTCTAGTCGTTGACGGTTACAGATAAAAGACCTATCAATCTGAATAAAAAATTAACACGAAATGTACTCCTGAAAGTCATTTTTCATCCATTCATTATGAAAATGTGAGGACTGTAAGTATTTTAATGTCATTTGGAATCAATATCTTTTTCACTGCCCGTGCTAGAAAATTAGATTAAAAGCAGACTGCCACTCAGCCTCTGTGTTCTATTATCTAGTACAGTAAGTGCAGCAATATGTCATCGACCGATAACCTTAATCAATGAATTGAAATTCGCTGAACAACATTGGAATTGGGAAATCTGTTTACTAAAAACTTATCGTCATCGATTGATGTCTGAAGTGGCACGACCGAATTGTATGTACTGGACACCGGAGGTATAATCATATTTTTTTTTAATTTAAAAAATTAAATTAAATAAAGTGACTAAACTGTTACTGAAATCGATTGTTGAAATTGCTTTGTATGTACACTGTACATTGTTTTGTAAGTGATTTTTGGGCGATTTGATTTTACTTAATATGAAGGCAAACGTCGACCTAACAAAAACTCATTTTGAAATATTGTTTCTCTGCTCGATTTGATGTCTTCATTTTCTCTTTTCTTTTTAACGGTAAAGGTACATTTCACATTTATATTTTTTTTTTTGTTTATGATAAATTTAAGTTTTCATAATGTTTTTTATCTCAATTTTCAAAACATAATTTTTTCGACTTGGAACGCACACACATAATTTCTAATAAATCGAATGAAAGTCACGTCTAATTATTAATGAACAGAAATATGGAAAACGATTCTCGTACGTTTTTCACACACCAAATTAATTACAAATTTTTTATTTGATTTTTTTTTTTTTTCATTTCTTGAATTATAATTTTTCTCATATTTTTTGAACACATTTTTCTTCTTTTTTTTGTTTATTTTCACAATGACTCCGCCTCCATGATTTCGTTACAGCAATTTGAAAATTATTATTTTTGTTAAACAAATGGCAGCTAATTTTAAAGAAAACTTTGATCCTTATTGCAATTATTTTTAAATAATTTTCATTCCATTTTGTTAATTACTAATCATTTATGTACTCTCTTGGTGATTTAATTTAAAAAACTTGGTTTTTAAAATTTTTTCATTTATTTATTTACTAAGTTAAATAGGGGGGAGGGGATGTACTTTGTTTGAGATATTTTTCAAGTTTTTTCTTCAACTTTTAAATTTAAAGATTTAATTTTAATGCAAAGCGTCGTTAAAATTCTTCTTGTTTTAAATTTCATTTAGAGGTATAAATTACGTAGCTAAAACATTTCTAGAAAAATTTGGTGAATTTCTACTAAATTTGAAATTTAAACGTACACCCATTATAACAATCCGTACGACAGTTAATTGTAACGCAAGCGTGTTTTTAAATTGCCGTTATCCTGTTAATTTTCATGTGTTGAAATTTAAATCCAATTTCATTTCAATCTGTGTGATTGGTCGTTTTGCATTAAAACTTCTGTGCTACTAATATAGAAGTGTGTATGTAGTGTCTAAGTGTATGTATGTATACATAATTGTGTTACGTGTAAAAGCTGCACCATACTAACAATTATCATGACGCTGGATGTTTGTCTCATACGAACACATCACTTAGTATTTACGGTTGTTGGTAGCACGGTTAAGTACTTTGCTGTGATTCATGTCCTTTCGCTTCTGCGAACCCCTCTTTGCGTTGACCTCGCGCACTTTATTGCCACGGTCTAATGCATTACGACAAATGTTTTGGCGTGATTTGCGGTCATGATTCTGTTTCAGGAAAAGAGTGAAACGAGAACAACATTATTGTCGGGTCAGTTGATGAAAAGAGCTAAAGTGTCACTTTACCTTCTGCGAATTCTTGACGAGCAAATGCTCCTTGATTTGTTGGTTGCCTAGGCGTTCACTGCGTTCGACGCGATTGCGACCAACGCGAACGGTCTGATCAAAAAAAATTGTCGGTTAATTAATTAATTGAACGATTTGAGTCAAATGGAAATTATGTTTCAGTTGCGGATAATGGAGTGATTATATTTTAGGACTTTCTAATTATCATATTCTCCCTAACAATTCAAAATGGAACGTGAGCTGAGAAGTGAGAAGAGCTAAATCGGCCAATTCTCATTATAGTAAAGCGTTGAAATTTATTGTCTCGCTTATTTGTTCAGCCACTTGTTCACTTAAAATTCAAATTCTGAAGCGCACTTACAGCCTGAATTTATTCATATGTTTTTCCATGGATAGTTGCTGACTCATAATTGTCAATTGAGTCGACAGTGCACTATCTGCGATGACTTTGCAGATTTTAATTATTTATTATTTTCAAATTGAGCTTGGCTTTTTACGACGGTTCAAAAATTTCACAGACATTCATTGCTGTTACCTATATCAGCCTGATCATACTCAAGAGTTATGGAGTTTATGAACGATATACTTAGACGTTGACTTTCTAAATTACATTTCGATAAAAAGATAGTGAAGAGTTAATTACAGAGGCGACGACCTCAATCAAGGTCTTATTTTGGATAACAATTCTTCTTTTTTTTTTTTGAAATGTCATAATTACAATGCAATGATTGCGTTTGAGCTCAAAACGGAATTATCTTCCTCAAATTATCTAGCTGTTATTTTTGCTTTGTTTGCGAATTTATTGATAAATCGATACAAAAAATAGATTAGAAAAGGTGAACAGTTTCACAAAGTAGTTGTTGACATAACAAAGGAAACGGTTATCAATTTCCTAAGAATTGAAATCGGACGATGACACCCCAAAATTTCCACAATTTTTTTTTACGTAACAGTTAAGGTAATTCAATTAAATTCATTAACTTACATGAGCGGGACTACGCTCTGCAGCTGGATGCGGGTGAATGGATTCCAATCCTAAATCCAATAAAATGTCATCATCATCCGGATCTGGTAACACAGTCCGAATGCTATGATATACTGACATGCTGTGGGGAAGATATTAAGAAAAATGGAATGAGCAATTTGGTTCCACTGGAAGTAAATTCTAGAAGTTCTTACCTTGGATGCTCGATCAATAAGTTTTCGAGCGGAGAGGTCTCCATATTTATTGGTCCAGTTGAAGTGAAACATGGTGGTGGTGTCACGAACCTAAATTTTTATTGAATCAAGTTTAGGGACTTTCTATCTGAAGACAGGATGTTTGTTATCACATACCATGATTCTTCCATTGAATTCGGTAAAATCGATGTCGGGGACAAACTAAGTAGTCCATCTCGAGAACCTGCGCCTGAATTGTTACGGCTGTGTCGTCCGCGGATATGCGGTGCGTTTTTTATTTCGACGAAGGATAATTCCTCCTCGGAATCAGTCTGATGTACGCTGTCACCCTCTGCAAACAAATTTTCATTCGATTAGAAATGAGCAAACGATTTTCGCTGTAATATATTCTATGTTTACCTTCTCTCTCAACAAGCAACCAATCGTCAACTTCCTCGTCAACACAAGTTGTAACAATGATATTCAGTTGCTTCTCAGATTCGTTTAAGTCCTTATTATCGTCAGTTCTATTATTCCCTGTATCACTAATCGTTGTACTTCCAAGTAAATATGAAGCCAATGTATTAAACATTCTACGAATAGGTGATGAGTTGTTGCCCTCTATGAGCTTTTAATGTTGTTCGTCCTCGTTCTTTGCCAGATAAAAAAATATATTTTTCTTTGGTTTTCCTTGTTTTCTTGTGATTTTCTTTTTTTTATTAAAATTTAGTATTTAGTTTTCTTGCCGTAATTAATTTTCTTTTTTTTTTTTTGCTTAAATCTTAAAGTTGCTCAGTCTTATGAAATTTGTTTGAAAATTTATTTTTCCTTTTAAAATAAATTTATAAATATTCTCGTGTGGTTTTTCTTTGAAATTTTCTCCTTTATTGCCGATTTTAATTATCGTATGTTTAAATCAGGTGCCTGAAACAAAAGAGAAAAAAACAATTATTGTTCAATTCGTTAGAACATGGAGGTAGATCGAGATAGGTAGATAGAGAGAGAAAGAGGAACAGAGAGTGTTTTAAAATACAGTCCTGCCATTTAACCTTATATATATAAGACAAGCGTATCCACATATAATGATTAAATCTGTCACTGCTTTAGTGTCAAATAATGACTAACAAATCTATTACTTCATTCGTTTTAAAACTGATCGAAGCTTATCACTTATTGTTTCATCGTTGTCAAAAATAGATGAATAGCCGTTTCTAAAAAGTAATTACTACTTCTCATGATTGTCCTTTAAATTCGACGACATGAGTATGAGTATCAAAGACTTCCTGAAGAATCGACGACCAGTCGTCGTTTTTTAAGGGGCTCACCGTTTGTTCAGAAAAAATGTTAGTAAACAGTGATTTCCTGAAGAAACGACGAGAAGAATCAACAATTTCAGGAAACAACGACTTCCTGTGAAACGACGACCAGTCAGGGAGTCATCGATACTCACGTCGTCGAATTTTCAGAACAATCTTTTCATGGTGGAGTTTGACTTTTAATATTATAATGTGCAGGAAATCAGGAAATTTACTATTGAGGACATAACGAAGGTTCGGCATCTAAACTAAAAGTCGAACCATCAGTGCGATTTCCCATTCGACTTTAAAATTATAACAGAATAATTTGTTTCAATGAACTTTTTACATTTCCTCTTTGCATGCGATGTTTAAATTTTTCATTTCTTTTCCGTTAAACCTCGATTTATTATTTCCATTTCGATTGCGAGCATATAATTTTTCATCATTTTTCCATTATATCGATCACATGAAAAAATTCCCCACTTATTTGCATTATAGAAAATCAATTGAAGATTGAAGAAATCATGTGATGTCATAATGATCAATCATCAATAATTCACCGTATAACATTTATTTGTTGATGTTCCAATTGAAAATTATGGTTTTTTCGAACAAAAAAGAAGAGTAGGGAAAACATTAGACTTAAAATATATATTTAAATTGGTTGTTTTCTTTTTCAAATTCAATTGGTCTACATCTACCAATGCTATTTTTATACAATTATTTCATATAGGCACATTGCATTACATCTCGTTATACCACTCAAAGTCATTTAAAAAATGAATTACACATGAATGCAACAGAGAGTCGCATATTCAAATGAATGTTAAATCAAGATTTTTCAGTTCTCTTTGTTTATAGGACGAATTATTAATGAATGTACAGTTGGATGTTTGGCAAAGAACAAAAATAAAAATTCAATTCATTTGCATGGGCACACGAAAAGGCATGAACAAATGAACACACAATACAATGTTTCATGATGGCCGAAAACAATTTCGACTTTCTTTGTATGGGACAGGAAGTGTATCTCATGATCACAATGAATTTAATTAAATAAAATTAGAAGTAATCATTAATTACAAATGATGCACTGGCAATATTTGTAGATGAATATACCCTCGATTCATCCGAATAGGAAAAGTCGAAAAGTTGACGACGAGTTAACAAAGAAGCGCTAGCGCATGCAGTGCTGATTTTCGAAAAAAAAAAAAAAAAAAATTACGGAAGCCAGGAGTATCGATGCGAAAAGTGTGCGGATATGTAGTGTGACCAATTTGTTTTTAAATTTCACGGATTATGGAAGCATGTGTGTGACATTGAAGCTGAACGACAAAATCTATTTTTTAATGTCACGGGACAGAATAACAGAATTTTTCCTTTAATTTGGTCCATTTGGATGAAAAATTGTATTCGTATCTGTTGTAGGCGGTAGATCTTAGGCACTTTCATTTGTCGAAACATTTACGAATGCAAAAGGATTTTAGGTAAAGTTGATCCGAGACGAAAACGAGGTCAATAACCACATGCAAGCATCACTGCTGAGCTTTCGAATGAATAAAACATATACAACTGCGGATCAACAGACGTTTTCTTTTAAAAGTATAGCTGACCGTCAGCTGCTGACGTAATATAAAACAAAAGAAAATTTTCTCCTTTTGTTGAAAGGATTCCGTTTTGTTGACCTCAACTTTGACGTAAATCAATTTCAGAAGTCAATCATCACCAAGCTAACATTTTATTATAGCAACACGTAAGAAAACTCTCAACATACAATTTACGATAGGTGGTGGAAGTCTGAAAGTATTTCAATCCAAAGTTATTTTCAGCCACAAAAGCAATAAAATTTTCGCCGTGTTTTTCCCTAATTCGATTATTATTTTATGATTCGATCTGTATTCATGGCATTTTTTTGGAAATGTTAAAAGAAAATATTTGATTGAAACGGAGTTATGTGTCGAAAATAATCAGTCGTTAATGGGTAGTCGATTGAGGGAATGTGACAAAAATGATAATAGAGCCATCAAATTAGATGGATTGAATTATATTTCCGTTTTTATTTTTCCTTTTTTTTCATTTGTTCGGTAACGCTCCATATTACGAATGTATTTGCTATGTCATAAACAAACAAACTCGAACGACAAAAATGGTCTGCATGGGTAAAACTATAACACAACGAACAAACAAACAATACGTTCAGACTTTGTTCATTAGAATCGTGTCTTTTATGTACTAGGTACGACATTATTAGACTGTAGAGCTCACAATCGAAATGGAACTACACGACGCGATATTATAAAATGTTTTGCCGTTACACTTGAATAGTATAACTCAATGTTTCTATATTCGTTCTGTGTATAATCGGAATATGCTTTAACATTGACATTGATTTCTAAAACGTGAATAATTTTCCGACTTGTTTTTCGTATATTATAAAAGATCTTTTGATTTTATTCCTGTGCGCTGATGTTAATGATGAGTTGTTTGAATGATTTATGTACATATACGTACGGACGGGCTAATACATTCGATGCTTAATACGAAACCCATTGATCTATCGATATACCATTCTAGCGAAAACATGGTAACGAATCTTTTTGGCATTGGTAATTATTAAATTGAAATTATTATTTCTTTAACGCTGATATTCCATTGACAGTGAATGAGATGACGGACAGAAATTTTTGTGAGGAAAAGGATCACGTGACGATAACGTGATAGCAGGAGTGAGAAAAATATTTAGAAAATTATTCAAATATTCCGCTCGTAATGTGACTCGTTATCCGTTATTATAATTATTTCAAATTTAAAATGCGCAATTTCTTATTTTTAGAATCTATTCGAGTAATTGTTTCGTTCATGTATTAGACTCGTGTATATTGGATATTAATAAGAATCTCAGAGAAAGAAAGAGTTACGTGTACCCAGACCAAACTAAGTTATGCAACCAATTCAAAGTGTTAATAACTCGCATATATGCAATTCAGTAAATAAATTTCACCTTATCATTTATAATCACCGCAATTTTGTAATTGACTTTTTCACTTTAACGGAGTTTACGATGCTAATGACATGAGCAACACGTGTCGATGATATATTATCGTCAATTAACAGTCTGATATTACGTCTTAATGTCTAGCAGTATAAAACCCATACGAGTGCTTTGAATATTGAAGACTTTATTGGCGATTAGTAAAACAAAAGAAGTGCAAGATTTGGTATCAAACATTACTACGATACTTGTTGACCAAGGGCAGAAACTAGGAAATTCCAACAATAGCGGTGTTTGTGGCCAGCACGAAGCGAAGACCGTAATTTAGTTCGAGTTGGAATTTCCTATTTCTCCCAGTGGTGAACAGAAAGTGTTTCATTTGAACGAGGTGTTCTTCTCTATTATTAACATCAGAATCTTTCTAGCCCAGAAACGTTTCCTTCCTGAAGTCAAACGAACAGATTCTAACATAAGAAATGCCAATACGAAAATAGCAATGGAAGGAGAGAAGTGGTGATCACAATAGCGATCAATGGGTCGCATCCAGAAGTGGATATCAAAGAACTGATGTCTAAAAAAGTAGAAGGGGTATTAGAACGAGTCACTGTTTAGAAAATATAGACAAGAATATCCAGTCCAATACTAAGTTGCAAAACCTGACTGGACGTTAATCAATTCTCCGTTTTTTTTTTGTAACAAAATTTACCTCGTCTTCCAATTAATAATGAACTTTCAGTCAAAACAATGATTAAACATAAATTTATTAATAAAAAGCAATTAAAAGCAAAATAAGCGAAACATAATACTGATAATAGAGATAACTACAACAACTCTATACTCAACACCAAAATGTTATTTACATTTTCGTTGAAAAACAAAAGAATATCAAAATCCATTGAGTAAATAGCTAACTGTGTATGTGTACACATTCATGGTAAACAGATAAAAATGTTCCAGATTATCGTGCATTGCATATATTGTTTGTATATTTCGTATGTGTAATGCGTTATAAATTCACGTTGGAAAGGTGTGCTTGTTCATATACTTTGGTAGAACAAAAAAAGATAGTCACCTTAATTTCCTTTCTGTTCGTTAATAGAAACAAAACAATGCAAGGTATATAAATGAGGAATATTTTACTATATGTATGTATAGATAAAGTTAGGTACGCGCTATCTAACCATCCATATTCCATAGAGCCAAATTCAAATGTAAAAATGTATTGTGTTATATCAGTTACAGTACACTTTATCAGTACCAATGATCTGGTAATGGTCTATGGTGTTATTAACATTATTATTTTTATTGTTTTGTTGAAGATTGAAGATGAGGTTACTGTACTTTACGGTTTATAAATTTACGCATTTTTTATTTGAACTGGTTACGAAACTAAAATTGGTAAAGTACAAAAATGGTTAGAGTTAAATTTCAGTGAGCTCATTTCTGTACAACAACAATTTTCTTTACACGAAAAACATGAATTTACTCTTCATTGTGTGACGACTTTACATGGGTATAACACAGTGTAAAATCCTATGGCTAAAACAACATCTCGACAAATTGATTCTAATGAATTGTCTTTTTCCAAACACCAACACTCCAATGACGTTTTGTGTCTTTTCAAATCATATGGTATAATATGGCTGTATGTTTCTTTTACGTAATATTTATGAGGCCCAACTCATCAACAAATTTAAATTTTACAATGACAACACGAACGTTACTCGACACAAAAAAGTATGTAAATTAAGCTTCTAATCAAACTTTAAGACAGTTTACTCTGCGGTTGGATTGTGTCGTTTGAATCGGATATGGTAGATGTTATTAGTGTTGCAAACATCATAAATAATTCCATTGCAAATGATTTATTTGACGAATAATAGACATCGTTTGTCAGAAAGTTTTGTTTAAAATGTTTTCTAAAGAGCCTTAAGGCGGTCATTAACAGTATAAATATGTGAATGTGAACTCGGAACATTGAGTCATTTAAGTACGATTCGATAAAATAAAGTGGATAACTTCCCGACTCTGACCTTTTAGAACAACTAATTAGCTAGAAGATCGGCTAGGTCATTGTTTAATGTAGTCTTACGTAGTAAAACAGATGAAGTACAAGACTTACATACATGAAACGAATGCCATACTAAAAATTGAATTGTTGGAATTTTGTTTTTCGGTTGCATTGATTTTCATTGGATAGAACGTTTTTTTTTTGAAAATTAGGGATTAATATGTCTTTCAAAAACAAACAAATCCAAAGGATTATGTACTAACCACCTGCTAAGCAGAAATTTGATAATAACTCATTTGAAACGAAAAACGTTTTATAAAAAAAAAACGAGTGATCCCTCGTTGAAATAGGGACATCGTCATTATTGACATGCAAACGCTCCATCAGTATCATGTTTCATGGTTCTCGTTAGCTGGAGTTGTCTTATCTTTCTAAATTTGCAAAAAGTTGTTGAATAAATTAAATGAATTTATTCGTTCACCGTGCACGTAAAATATGTGCTCTCTGTTTCATCCACTGTTACACCACGTCTTTAAGCAAAATCAAGAGCACGGTACGACAACAGTTATCTGAAAAGGGTCATACAAAGTCTGCAAAGGTAAATATAACGCAAGTAATGAAACGTTCCTTGCAGCTCCCAGCTTTTCATCACGGCTACTTCCATGTATCATATTCTAATTCAATGACTTAACCCCTTTTAAAGTGTACTCGGTTCATGCTTTATAGTATAGAAAGGTTATATGTTTGATACATGCGATATAAAATGTAAGAACCTATGAACTGGCTGGCAACGTTAGATTTTATAACCGAATAAAATTGCTTCTCACTGAGCACCGTTCTGCGCAAGTAATAATTCGATAAAAATCATTTTATGCCATATATACATATATTACACTGGAGAGAAGAATGTAACGAAATGTTTAAACGAAAAATTTAGATTTGAATTTTAATAGAGAAGAAAAAAAGTTCACTTCTTCATCGAAGGTTACGATGCTATAATTAAATGTTTAAAGTTAATTTATGAGACGCATAAACCATGTTACCCTTGAAGTACTAAAGTAATGAGAAATTATTAAGAACCGAATTTGTAATGAGAAAATCCTCAAATGAAAATCATTCTTGGGTAACGATAACCAATAATATTAGACACAAGTGATAACGGAATCCAATCACAGAAGCGATAATTTATAATTATTGATTTTTATAGACTGATTGATTAGTCTGTATTATATACTATCGATGCATAACAAAACTGTTTCACATTTTTTTTTTGTAAATATATTCACGGTTGAGGGTAAGAATAATAATTAAATGCGAAATACATAGCAAAGCATTTATCTGTCTGAAGAAAAATTATAATAATTTCAATTACGAAACTTGTTATATATTGCATCATGCAGCAACAACAACTATGTATACAACACACAACAGTATAAAGTTTATAATTGCGCGTCAATTTTTTAAATCGATAGTTTTTATCATTCGTTCATGTAGTGCATGTAAACAGAGACATAGGATTAGTCAATAGCAAGTAATTAACACACCAAGGTATGCACTGCAGTTATAGAAAATTAAAATTTTCTATTCAATGCAATAAACGGATTGAGTTCAATTTGAAATTAATTTTCGTTTTCTTTATTTTCAAAAGAAAAACCAGAGATTCAAACACAATTCCATTTGAAAACAAACGTACCGCAACAATTTTTAATTTTGTCTAATTATACGATTTAGTCTCTCTTGTGTCTTATTCGGAGAAACTGATTTAACTAGTAAAGGAGATTTTAGACACGGGCAACTGACTGAACACACACTTAATGCTGACTAAAGAGGCATCAACCAAAAAACGAAACTAAATTTTTTGAATAAAGAACTTGCATAACGAACATTGTATACTACATAGATATAGTGACACACAGCGGTTCGGGTGTGTATAGATAAGTGATGTAAATATACAAAATATGCTCAACATATATCCACAAAAGAAAAAAAAAGAAGAAAAAACTCACTTGGGTATATAATAGTGGGTGCCAAGAGCAAAATTCAAAATTTTTATATTTAGAAAATCTTTATGTCTTTTTCATGTTGAGTCGTGAAGACAGGTACAAACAAGCTGGTTGTGTACATGAATGTTTTGGTCTGTTTTTAGTATAGTTTCTGTTGTATGTATGTTAT
This sequence comes from Bradysia coprophila, assembly GCF_014529535.1. NCBI lineage: Eukaryota > Metazoa > Arthropoda > Insecta > Diptera > Sciaridae > Bradysia > Bradysia coprophila. The sequence goes on from NW_023503608.1 coordinate 10,305,802, forward strand.
GTTAATTACACTAGTGGAAACTCTAAAGACCTTGAACGCCTTAACCCACAGCTGATAAATGTCACAAAATTATTTTTGTTTCAGACAAAGAAAGATGTTTGTTGGGAACATTAATTTTTTTTCTTTTGATTTTTTTCTCATCATCGCTACTGTTTGGTAGTTATATGCGTTGAGATAATTTTTTCTTTATTTACCTGTGGTTAGTTTAGTTACTTTTTTGGTTTCAAAACACACAACAAAAATCTCACTTTAATTATTTAACTTGCAAATGACGCTATGCAGGCAATTTACAGTATACCAAATATACGTCGTTAGAAATTCGAACAAAGAAAATTTTTAATTTTTATTTTTATATTTTAATTTTAACCAAAAAAAATAATTATGCAACTCAAACAAAATGGCTGACCGTTTTTTTTATTCTGATGGAGCACTGCGGGGATCAGCCTGCAATGAACTATTATATTGGTCGATCTGGATATGGGACGCGCACTCAGCTGACTGGTGTTTGTATACAAAAATCATACGAATTCTGTTTTTCCTTTGTTCAGCAGCTGCGCTCTGTCGTGTATATGGTATATAGCGCACCGATGTGAATATGGTATTACTCATACATAGAGGAAAATTTTCCTTTGTATGAAATGTGTATGATACCTGGGGCTGTATTCATAGTTGGATGTAAGTTATCGATGAATTCCATAGAATAGATTGATTAGTCAATGTACCCTGTCTGTTCTTGTGGTCTGGCACCTAAGACTGGTTTATCCTTAGAGATTGTCCTCTGGAACATCAGCTATTATGACCACCAATATGAAGTAGAAAATCGGCTTAATGACTTCTTATTGAAAACGATGAAATTTCCTTGGATATACTAAGAGTAAGGGATAAGAATCATTGATCTGGGTTTCTGCTTCTCAAGAAGAAGTCATCCAAGCACCTATTCTAATCTAAGTTTTCTGGGATATTTGAGGTGATTTCTATCTTTAAATTATTTTGAAGACGAGTTAGTATCCCGCTACATGAATGATCCTATGTAGCTTCGAAATTGAGTGAAGGCTTTTCAGCGAATCGACAGTCCGTTGCTTCAATAATAATTTCTTGATGACAAAAAAGACTAACTTACTTAATGGTTGAACTGAAGAAGATCGTTGAAATAACCAAATTATTCTAATTCTCGCTGTGCCGCATATTTATACGAGCCCTGTGATATTCTCACTGAAATATTGAATCACCTATAATAATATAGAGAACATAGCATAGCTCGTAAACGAGCACTCATACATATATCCCAATCATTGTCGAACGTTATTTTATTCACATTACAGTGATGAAGGAGATCAGTGTTATGAATGTGTTATAAAGCTTGAAAGAGTTTATAAACAAAAAAAAATTGTTTGACCTTTGATTTTGACCAGACCATTTTCGTACACAAATTTCGGAAAAAAAGTGAAGTAAAAATAAAAAGAAAAATGCAAAAACCGAAAAAAAAGAACACAAAACAAAATTAGACTCATATATATACACCTATCGAATCGATTGAACTGAATGTATGAATGACTGAGTGTATGATATTATAATGAAAGATTTCTGTTGATTATTATGGATCAGATTGGAAATTCAAATTTATTTTTTAACTGAAAAATGTTGGACATTGTACGAGTTTATCTTTATTTACTTAGCTGTTTTTTTTTTGTCTGTTTTTCGAAAAAAAAAGAAGTTTATTGAGTAGAAATTTTAAAACGATTCAAAGTTTAATTTTATTTGTTTACAGAAAGTTTTGTTTATAACAGAGACACGACAGTTGCCCAACCCAATTCCAATTTATTATATTAGATAGGTACAGTGTTTGAGTTCTGACGTCAGGCTATCAGTTTATTTTTGTTTGCTTTTATTTTTGGAGTTAAAGTAGGTACACACGAAATGTAATCGTCTTATGCAATAGCTTCACTTTGTAGACATAATTAAGATAACACGGTTAGCGGTCATAGAATGGTAATGCGAGTATTACAAAGAAGTAACAAGAAGGAGAATAAAGATAAACAATTACAGAAATGTCTAGTCATTTGTTATCGGTGGTGATGACAAGAATTTGCTAATCTCTGGATTGCATTCTGTTAGGTATTTTAGAAGTAAATGAAGTAAAGGATGTTGAATCAAACCCAAATACTTCAAACGAAAGATGGTTCAGATCACTAGTCATTTAGCAGTTAGTAACCAGTTTGTTAGTGTCCAATGATCCCAATCATAGCACTACTTCTAGAAGCAGTACTACGTAACAAACGTTTATATATCGACAACGTCTGCGAAAAATACACGACGAGCTCTGGGTGACAAAATTTATGGTAAACAAAATGAAGTAAAAGATTTCGTATCAATATCTCAAAAATGTTCGATCAACAAAAGAAATAGACGAGACTATTCACCTGCTGGATATGTTTCCCGTATGTGAAAGGTTAAGGAGAAAGTAATGAGTGTAAGTATTTCAGTGCAGTAGCTATATGTATGATTGTTAAAAAAACGCAAATTTAATTGTAGATTTGTTGCATTCGTTCCATTGGAAACAATATAAAAATACATCCCGCTAGTTTCTTAGAATAAATTGTAATTTATGCTTTCTATTTAATGAAATCGCGTTGCTAATGTAACAAGTGCAAGTTGTAGATACACGTACCAGTGCAAACTATTTATATTAATGCAAATTGTATGCAACTGCAACACTCATGTAGGTATGTATATATACCGTACGTATGTGCTAATATACACAATAAATGCATATTACAACAAAACTAGTGACTTAACAACTTCATTACAATTTTTCATTTGTAAATATAAAATAAAATTTATTTTCTGCAAAAACATCATCGCAGACAAATCGGTGCCCCTTCAGTATAGTACCTAACAGTTTCATTTTATTTGCAAATAAAAGCAAAACGATATTTTACAAACACAATACTACACACATATCGTTTATTTGTGGCTAATATTTATGTACAATCCGCATGTATACCCGTCAAACTTACACAATAAGAGTGTAAATAGACAATAGATCATGCACAGCCAGATAATTTTATTTTTTATGAAAGAAAAAAAAATTGTAGTTTCATCTGCGTCATGCATTTGGTACGTGTGTTTTCATTATATGGCAGATAGATCTAATTTTTGTTGTACTCCTTTTGCGATTGTGTATAGTCGAGTCGTATTATGCTAATGGGAAAATTTGATTATGAACACATATAGCATCCAATAATATTATAAATACACGCACATACATATACGACAGTATAATAATGAGTAATGTAATGACACACATTTGCGTTCATCATGCGCAGTTTTATATATCATTTTCTAGATCATATGGAATATAAACTACAATCGGTTTAGCATTATCATCCATGTTATTGTGACATGTTCAAGTATATAGACGGTTCGTTTTTCCAATGAAATGTTCAAATGGAAAATCAAGTTATTGTGGACAACGTTCGCATAGAGCTGTTATACAATAAACATTCAAAGTTAAAAGATCACTCGAGTCGTCCAAAACAATCATCAACATACCATATAGCAATGACAGAGTAGAGTGTCGAACTTTTTTGCTAATTTAAACAAAACCGTAGGCGGAGGTGGACGCAAAATTAGTGGTGACATTAATTAATGAACAATATTTTGCCGAGACCGAATCAGATGATCGCGTGTTTTTGTCAACAATTTTTGTTTATTTTGATGATCATTTCAAATTGTATTTTAGCAAACGAACGACGTAATTCCATTTGGAACAACGACGTCATTAAATTCCACTCTATATCGGTCAAATTATGAATTTCACTCCGAATTTGTAAAAGAAAATATCACATCAAGACTAACGTTTTTGGAACTTTCTTTATTGAATTAAACGAAAAGCTTAGGATCGAAAAGGAACGTTAAGAACATTCTTGCGTTGTGATTGGTACAAAAACAACAAGGACAAGGAACTTTTCAAATAAAGGGTCACTGGAGCAAAGCACCTATCACAGTTATAGAATATTGGGCGCGTCAAAATACAACTCTATTTTGTACCATTAATTAAGTTGCGATTAATATCGGTACTAATGGTATTAAATAGAGTAGTATTTTGACGTTCCAAATATCTTATTACTGTGCTAGGTGTGTTGAATGGAGCAATTTTTATTTTGAATTTCTTTTTATTTTAGACTCATTTCGCCTGAGAAAACATTATTTGAAAATTATTAGACCCTCCTAAAATAATGCCGATAATATATCTTATGCTAAGCGTAAAAGACGAATAAGAATTTAAACTTAATCAGGCTGCTTGAGATACCTATGTATACTCGTTGAAAGTCTATAATACAAAATCCGACCGCAAGTCTCTCCTTTATCTTAACACCTCGAAACGGATATTAATTCAAACAAAAAACTGTTTCGAAACATAATTATCAAGCCCATGTACCTATGAAGTCTTCAGCAAACGTTTATTGTTTTTGCTTGCAACTTCAAACCGAAACAGGTTTCATAAAGAAATTGTAACAGGTAATTTCTTGAAAGGATGTGAAAAACACAATGAAATTTGTCAGTTTTTTTTAAAACATCAACTCTATAGTAAATGAATCAATGGTCTCAGTGAGTATTTGAAAAAAAAAAACTCTCGCAACGCGTTTACAAGAAAAATGTCTCTTAGAAACAAAACAAAGAAAAACATTGCTAAAGGATAAGTAATAACTGGGAAACGACAAAAAATAAATCTGACGAGTAAAAATGTCGCTTTTTGATAAATCAATAGAGACGCATAATGCATGGGAAAACAAGGAAGCGAAAATTAGGAAAAACGAAATATGGAAAAACATTTACGCACAGAGCATACGCACACTCCATGTAAATATTAAATTTAATCTTTTTTCCTCTACTTTTTTCTTGGAACAGAAGAGACACTGTGGAGTGTGTTTGCAATCGAACTTTATTTTTTATTTATTTTATCAACAACAACAGAATGATAAAACAAGCACTCAACATAAAGTTTTGTGTATTTCAAAATGTTTTTACGCGCATTTAATTTACATGTTTTTGTTTTTGAAGCTGGAGAGAATAAAACATTTTTAAATGTACGTCAATTCGATGTACCGAATTCAGTAAAATTTTAGGTCTGTTAGTCATACACAAAAGTTCGAAACTTTATTGATTCAACCAAAGACAAAAAATCACAGGGAGTTTTCCACCAAACCAATAAAAAGAAAACATATCATCCGCTCACCTGTGATTTGATGATTACACAATCCAATCCAATACACTAAAACAATATAACACTTTGTGTAACGTAAAAATTTTCCAATTCAATTTTAATTTAAAGTGGCAAAAATCATTTAATTACAATTAAATTTCTCTCACACTTTTTCTTTTTATACCACTGTTCTTCGGTTAAATTACTTCTTTTTTGTCTAACAAAAAATTTTCCTCACGCAGTTAGATAGTAGTGTATGCGTATCTGTTGTTTTCTGTTTTGGCTTTGATTCGATTGTGTTTTTCTTTGTTTACGGAACCAATATTTTATCATCAGAATGTAGTATCATGCTCAACTAAGAGATGGCGAATATGGTCACATTGCATAAGAAATTTCATTCAAAATGCTGTCAAATCAATAAAAAGTAAGGAGAATAGAGTGGTTTAGTTGGTAGAACTGACTTTTATATTGGTTTTGGTATTATACCTATTGCACAACAGATGGCAGCAACCAGAATGTATTTTCTTTTTTTTAAATATTTATTAGTTAGATTATTAATACGAGCCGATTTTGGCTACACATTCTTTAAAAGTGGAATAAATTCAGATACACAGATCGTCATGAACATGCTTCAGCGGAAGAAAATAAATTTGAGTGTTTTATCGGCCTTATATCGTCTTATATAGCAAGTATGTTAAAACAATTGAAGTAAAAGATTTTTTCAGCTTGTTGAAGTCGACGAATGTCCTAATGATATGCCCCCTGTAAGATGTCCTCTGTGAGAGGTTAAGGACACAACCATTCAAATGATCAAAAAATGCGTAATTTTAATGTTGACCCGGCCAAAACTATAGTATACCTGCATAAACAGGTAGGATCTTTTGGAGGCTCTAGAAGTTTGACTATCATCAGTGATCATAACATTTTGATAATAAAAAGTCAGTTCTAACTGGTCACTTCCTCATAAAAGCCTCCCTTGGAATGTATGAATAATTTTTAGAATTTTATGTTTATTTTTGGTCGAAGGTTTGAAAAACTCTTCCGGTGTTCCGGTATACAAAAAAAAACTGTGAACTGGGGTTTGCATTTCTACATAAATACAAAGTTAAGCTAGGATTAAAAACAAATAAGGGATGTGACACCCATCCAGCTAAATGTGTTATCGTAAAGCTCCTCAACAGTGGATACTTTCGTACTAATTTATTTCACCGGAACCGTATACAAATTTAAACTAAAGCGTTTCCGCTAAAACATAATTTTTAAGATTACCACCGAATTTTATTTCTCTTTTGAACCTCACATCACACCAAACGACAATATTGTTGTTTGTTTACATGATTGGTCATAATAAATTTTTCATAATTTCGTTGGCTTCGACGAATATTTTAAGTAAACCGTTGATTGTAATGTTAAAAAAACACAAAAGGCACATCTCCGCACAAAATCTGAATTAAATCACATCGAAATCACCGAAATTATTACACTTTTCATGACCGACACTAGTTTTTTGTGTTGATGATTTGACGTTTCTAAAATAATACTCATGTTACGATTAAAGACTTTGACGACGATTTTCTTCGTTAAACCATATTTGACTAAGTTCAGAGTGGATGTGATTTGGGTGTGAAATTGAGTGGGAATTGCTATTTTCATAGATTTTGTAAATTTTATAAATTTTTTTCAATTTGACAATATTTTGGAAATGCCCGATGTACGAGTTTCTTATTTTTCGCATTTCTACGGGTATTTGACAAAAAATCGCGAAAAAGTCGATACGTCCCCCCCTTATTGTAGCAGTGACGAGATCGTCGAGAAAAATTCAGTCACATACAGTTAATTATTAAAACAATAAGGTATCGGTCCGTATTTCTATCTGTATAGTCTATGTTTTCATTAAGACTACTATTAAGAACTAACTCACGGACACTTATGTACCAGAGACACTCAAAATCGCTTATACCGTTTATATGATTTTTATTGAAATCTTGGAAGCTTCTACAAATCTGTAATACAATTCATATTCATAATGTAAACTACTAACTTTCTCTAAACTTTTTATTAAACTTTTTTGAAGAAGTTACATTTTTTATTGTTTATAAGTTTTTTTTATTATAATGAATCGAACATGCGTTTTTTATTATTATAAGTAAAGTTTTTATATCATTTTCACTTAACAATAGGTTTACATTTTTATAAATTTATACTAGTTTTATATGAATTACCTCATACAGAAAACTTTTATTATTTAACTTCGAATAAATTTTTATTACTTTGACATTGTGTCTTTTACTTGAATTTTTTTTTCTTTCTTTTTTTGTTGTTGAATAAATTGTGTTAATATAATTTATGTGTGTGTAGAGTTTTAAATAAATTTCATTTGTGATTATACTAAAAATTTCAAATGTTAAAAAATCATCAGTGCATTTTGGACTTGATCTCAATCCGAAATGATTTCATTTAGCACAAATGCAAATGTATTACAAGAAAATGATAAATAACAGTCATGAATATGAAGTGATTATAGATATAGTCGGTTATAGAAGTTGTGATATAAAGGAATTTTTATCAGGATTTATCTGGAGTTAAATAATTTTATACGATACATGGATATGGGAATGTTTTGATTTTTTGTTGGTTTTTTTTTCTTCTTCTAATTAAGCAAATATCAATCTCATAATTGTGTTATTGGGTATTTTACGATGAATTCTATAAACTGAATATATCATCGACATCGCTGCAGTTTTTTTTTTAAATATTTTAATTATTTTTTGTTTAAATATTTTTAATTATTTATTGTTTAGTCATTTCTTCGATTATTATTTTTTTAATTATTTTATTTCATTTATTGTTTTGTTTAATTTTAATTTTAATAACTTTTTTCAACCGTTTAAATTGACAAACGTCAATAAAGCTATACTAGAGTGCTCAGCTCATTCGACTGTATCACCTTTCGCGACAGGTTGTTATGTACGCATCGATCTATAAAGCATTCTACGAGCAATTGTACTTTCAAAATTCTAAAACGTTCCAATATACTGTTCTATTATTAGCAGATTAAATGTAAAGTAGGTCCTTACAGAGTATATCGGCGGTTATAAATTTAACTCTCACAGATTATTAATCTCGATAAACTTATAGTCTCGAGGCTACTTGTAGATGTTTCAGATGTAGCCTCGAAGCTAGTTTTCGTCAAGTTTATCGATGAGTTAGATTTATCAACTGTCACATACTCTGACGGTAATTCAGCTATAATGTTTATTGTTTTTATTTATTTTATGCTACCAGCGACAAAATTGAAAGATCCGTTTTGGTTGATCGTAGATTTGTTAGTGTATGCATTTTGTAGTAAGGATATTTAGGAATCAGAACCACAACCATCGGCGGCGGACCTGAAATTTTGCGCTCGTAGCACCCATCTTTATCCAACTTGTTTAAAATTCTTTTTTTTAACTTTTGTTTTAACATTTTTTTTTACTTTTTTTAAACTTTTTTTAAATTTTTTTAAATTTTTGTTTTTTAAATTTTTTTTTTAACTTTTCCTTTTTAAACTTTTTTTTAAATATTTTTTTAAAACTTTTATTTAACTTTGATTTTAATTGTTAATTTTATGGCTCAGTATTAATTAATCGTTTTTAAACAACTGGTTGATAGCTGCGATTATACCCTTAAACGAAATTTTTATTATGGATATTAGGGGATATTATTCAAAACTTTTTTCTTTTATAACGAGATATCGAATGATTTATTATTTGAATTAATTTTTGTATTAAATAAGTTTACTAATTGATTGTTTCAGGTTCATTAATCGTTTATCTAAAACGTTTATATGTTTTTTATATGTTGAAATGTGTAATGATTTATGTATTGCGAATGGAACTTGACTCAAATGAAGGGAAATTCGTAATATTTTGTGATTTAAAAATTCGGTGAAAATTCGTTAGTTTTATGGTTTTGTTTAGTAACGCAGGGACTTATGACACCTCAAAACAACAAATTTCCAAGGAATCCAGGAAGTGGAGTAATTTCTGTTTGAACAAAAGTGTAACTGTTGACTTACATACCGACTTAAAATTCACCCAATTCGAACACCTTAAATTTCTTTGGTTCTTTGGCATAGAACAAAAGAGACATTTGGTGGAATTTCGCATTCCGTGTTTTTCATGTCGCTATGTAAATGCACAGACACATACCGTCATATAGATTTAATTCACTTTAGTTATGGATTTTCCGAAGTTATTACAAACTGAAGAATATTAAAATTCGTCGAAGCTTCATCGCAGTGCATTTAATAATAATTATTATGTTGTTTCCATTTTCTTTGTTCTAGAATGCAATGCGTAATTGGAATAGTTTCGGTATCTGCGTCCTTTATATCAATTTGTGAGTAAATATGATTAATTTTTTTTGTTTATAATGATTATTGATGATTACAAGAACTTATTAAAGATGAGAGAGATTATATTCCAGTTAGTTCAATAATTTTTAATGCGATGTTCTTTGACAGTTTTTACCTTTAAATTTAAATCGTATTCTATTGTAATACGTTTCTTATACAATTTTATTTTTATTTTTATGCTCTTACAATTGTGAATATTTTGGATTTTTTTTTCTTTTATTCGTAAGATCGCATAATATGCAACAATTTGACTTAATTTTTAACATTGTTTTTTGGTGTCATTTTATTTTAAATAAAATCTTTTAAATTTAGTGTAAACAGTTTATCACAGATATCTTACGTGTAAACAATTTCTGTCAGTTAGTTCGATTTTTATTTTGTTCTTTTAATTGATGTGTTTACACAAAAAGATAACAACCAAATAGGAAAAGCAGTCCTTTATAATATAGGATTGAATAATACGACAAATTAATTTTGGAAAAGAAAAAGAAATTAGGAACAATAAAACCGTTCACTGTTCAAGAGATAAACAAATTGGAATAAAAATATTTTTGAATGTAGGAAAAACGTCAGATATTCTCACCGGAAAAGTGGACGAAGAAAAACTATCTCTCCTTTTTATTTTTATATTCACTTTTTCACCAATCGTAGAAATATGTAATTCTATTTAGCACTCCGTGAGCGATTAGGAGCTGTTACACGATCGATTCAGACAATAGAAATCCTCTATGGAGTAATTATACGGAGAACACTTGATTTCTTTCATTAAATGATAACCAGCCTGATTTTGAGGAAATTTTCGTTACTAATTTCTTCGCTCAATGCATCTGATAACGTCTTTTAAATCGTTTCAACGGGAGCTATTCTAGGATTAAATTTTTATATTAGATATAAGATTATTATATACGATAAATATGAATGCTTCCCGCCCGGAAAGATTTAAGTACTAAGTATACCTGCAACGCTTTAACAAACTGCTACTCTAGGATTAACTTTTTTTAATAGGCGATTATTATTCATAGAAATGCTGTGCTCCCGGAAACGATTCAGTACTAAATTAGACGCTAGCCATAATTTTTACAGAGCGCTCTTCTTAATGAAACCAGATCGAAATCTAGTACTTCAACGTATACACATTTGATAATGTATTGGCATATAAAATTAGATGTAAAAATATAATTTAGTCTGTGGATATGATAAGTTTTATAATGGTAACTAGGACTGGCACTAGACATGTGCGCTGGACAATTTTGGTTTATCGTCTCGGAATGAGACTATGAAAAATATAAAAATATATCGGCAACTTGATTTTCCAAACCAATTTAGTAAATTTTAGGAGTTGGCGGCACAAAATGCCGTCATATTTAAGAAATGTCAGCTTATATACCTGGTCGTGGACAGTAATGTGGTGTTAAATTTTCTTAGAGGAATCTTGTTGATGTCTGAATTCCGTACGTCCAAATGTTATATGAATTCTGAAAAGACTTTTTTTCAACTGACTTGTGACAGGTTAAAAATTTGTGTATAATTAACTTGATAACTTAACAAGTCTCTGCAGTGCTCAGCAAACTTTTTATTCCAAATTTGTTTTATTAGATCAAAAAACAAACATCAAAATTATTTAAGGAAACATTTAAAATCTTTGAGAGATATTTAAAGTTAAGTTTCTTTGTTTCTCTTTCCTTCATTTTTGTTTAATAACAAATTTCAAATGAATTTTCTTTTTATATATTTGTTTCTATTCTAAAGACATAATAATGTTATTGACATTGAGTTTTGGATATTGGTTTTGATATAATTTTTTTAATTCTCTTTTTTTTGTTATATTGATTAATCGGTAATGGTTTTGGTTTATATATAGGCCCTGTGGAAACACTCGAAACGTCATACTGCAGACGAATCGTAAAATATCTTGAGTTATATGTGTGAAATATAAAAAATGTTTGACTTCTTCAAATAAAGTTACATTTAAATTTTTTTGTTTTCTTTTTTAAATTTTCTTAAATATTTTGTAGCAGACAAAACAATTACCATCTGAAATGAAGTATATAGTCAGTCCATGGTTAGGTTTATTTGTTAGCAAACGTTTGGTTCAAATCAATTCAGATAACATTGATGGGACCTGATATAACATAAGGTGTTTCTATTTAATATGGACCAAGTGTAGTAAGTGTATCTGAGATACGGTTACAATGACCACAATTCTGATTTCACCAATAATGTACGTAAAAAAGTTGCAATTGCTTAAAATCAAAATGTCACCGTCTTCGTATTGACCACAATAGTCATTTTGGGATAAGAAAACTCGGTTCTAGACTCAGTTTGGGAGTACTTCTTTTGCCTTAAAAAATCTGTTTAGATGGAAAATTCGTCGGATGATTTTTCAACACAAAATGTACGCCTACATCAAATATAGTCCGGAGTTTTCTTATCATAAAATATCTTAGTTGTCAGTACGAAAGAAGCTCGGTCTCGATTTTTTGTAATTTACATTTGTTTTAGATTACATTTTTTGATTAAATCAAATTTTTAGTATGAGAGGTACCTTAAACGGATACTCTCACGAACTCACGCTTACGATTTTTTTAAGCTTATGGATTTACTTCAGCTCTGGTTTATTTGTGCTGAAGAGGAATCAATTGAAAAGTGTGGGCAATTTTTTGTATAACTGATTTTTTGGACGAACACAATTTCCATGTCCCATGTTAGACTTCACTTCACTTCAGTTAAATTTTTTAAATGGAATTTTCGTATAATTTTGTCTGTCACAGAGACAATATATTTATGACCTTTACATATTGGGGTTTGTCGTAACATTAAATTGATTTATTTTGGATAGAAAAAATAGCTGGATTACATATACGCAATTTTTATAGGTTTCTGTGGTCTTCATTCGTTAAGTTTTTGAAGTATCGTTTCAATATTGACATTGATTGGTAAACGGAAAGGTCCTCGGTTTTTATAGTTTGAATTCAAAAGATTGATTATTAAGGCGAAGCTAACCGCACATTTAACTTAACTCATATACGTAAAAAATAGATATGGCAAAAATAACAACAAAACGAGGTAGCATTCATATCGAATATTAATTTAGTTTGGCAGCAGAAAAATCAATTTTATATTTGCATTAGGTGTAGTTCCTTTGTGTTGGAAAATCTATTAAGATGGAAAATGCGTCGGATGACTTACCAACACAAAGTCTACAGCAACATCAAACCTAAAGTCGAGTTTTCTTAAAGAGTAACAATGAATCTGAGTTGCGGCACAATTCTCTCAATTTTCTTTTGTTTCGGTTTTTGATCGGTTTCATCATCACAGTCTTAGGTGTCAATACGAAGGTAGCCTTATTTTGCCTTTTTCTATTTCAATTTATTCACGTGCATTAAATCAGATGTTTGGTTTTAGCTTCCATAGCTTCGCCTTAACTTGACGAATTTAGCTTCTCAGAAAGTTTTTTTTAATATTTGGATTTGTTTGGGACAAGGCGGTCGAACAAAAATAATACTGTAAGAATCACATATCCATTCTTAACTTAGGAAGTCGTAACAAAACAGGTTTTAAGGGATTTTAAGTTACGAAATCTTTAAATTAGGATTAGCTGTACAGAGCTTTACTGCTTTCGTTGAAAGTCAAAAGCTTCAAATGAATCTTGATCGTCCAAAGTATTAAAAAGTTTGTTGTATCGCCATGTAGGAAAATGATAGTAGAACGTCAGTCAAGCAAGTGACACGGTACCCACGTTATTACTTAGAATTATACAACTCAATTTAATGAACAGTTTTATTGGGATTCACCGTTTCACGTAAAAAATAATGATCAGAAAGGTGAAATTTTGAACTATCTCTAACTTTAGTGGACTGCTTCGGAATGGAACCAAAGGTTGTTATATGCCAAAATGTGTAGACATAGGCAAAATGGAATCCAATGAACAATTTAACGTTCACTGCACAGTAGTATAAAATATTTTATACAACATATAGCTTCTGCAAAAGAAATTGGCAGGTATCTACGAAAAACATGTCCATAACACTGAGACTATTCGCAAATTCGCAGGCACCTGCCGAATGATCACTTCGAATAAATTAATGTTCTATTTTAATGAGATCTTCCTAGTCACATGTAGATCAAGTTTGATAGGAACATGGTTAGGGGAACCTGATAAATAATTTTTTCGTTTGTTCGTTCTTCGATTTGCGGTAAATAAATATAAAAAACGAAAAATAATATTCTGTAGATTACGTTGACACTGAAATTGTGAATGAGTGTGTATTATATTTGTATGTTACTAGTCAAAGTTACATTTATTCATAAATTATTGTGTCATTATTCGCTAAGTCAATTTAAATAATATTCCTATAAGTTATGCCTTAAATGACTATTTAATTAAAAACTCTACTTATTCGCTTCTTCTGTTCATGTGATTATATTACGCATTTATGAAACTCTTAATTAATTAAACTTTCTAATTTATTGAAATTTCATTTTTTTCGGTTTTTAATTTTATTTTTTTAATTTTTTTTTTTAATTTTTTATAATTTTTTAATTTATAACATTTTACATAATCCTAGAAACCCTTTCTCAGTTTTATCAATTTTTGTTTTGTTTTAAACAATCGAATTAAATATTTTCTTCAAATTTTATTTAATTTTTTTTTAAACTTCTAGGTGACTAAAAAGCGTATCTAAATTAACGATTTAGATTCTATTTAGATCTGAAATTGAATAAATTTTTGAAACATTTTTTTTACTTTTCACTTTTTATTGCGATAAATTGAATTATAATCAACGATTTTAACTTAGTGCTACAATTATATATTAAAACAATAATATCGATTAGTTTTCACTGGATCTCACTCTTTGAGTCTTCATTTTTTATATTTTTTTTTATTTCTGTGTTAAGGTAAAGCCAAAATAAATTGATCAACTCTGGTCTTTGACAATTGAAATATAATTGTCAAAAACCAGACTCGATCATTTTATTTTGCTTTCATTTTATTAATTTTACAATTTTTTTTTCTTTAATTAATTGTTATTAATATGAATTAAGCCCTGAAATATTTTGTTGAAATACTGATTTTTCTTTAGTAGATCGACTATAAACTTACTATTATGCTTAGAATTTATGAATTCAGTTTTATTTTGTTGAGCGATTTTTTTTTAGAAAATTAATTGTTTTTTTTTTTTAATGGAACATCTTTATCTGTAATATGAATTCTCACTCCAAATACAATGACTACAAACCTTTGCTTGGCTCCTAGTTTTCGAACCGAACCATCATATTGAAACAGATAACCATTTAAAGTAGAAAATGTTGACTGACAAACGTGGGTGGTAAAGCTTTAAACAGCTTTTCCAATTTAATTTGATTCTTTGCGCTCAATAGCAAGCACAACACTATTAATTTAAGCTCATGGTTCAATTTATAAAGCAACTCATCTAATTAACTTTTGCCGAACTTTCAGATTTCTTTAGGGTTCACTGTTTTTGTAAAATTTGTGCTCGATTTAACGTATCTCAAAAAAACAGCTGCGTAGGCGATACGATTATCATAACCACCCATTGATTTTAATCAGTAAATGTACGTAAATAAGATGAAATTGCACAAATACTCAAAACGTCACTGTCTTCGTATTTATACTAATAAGATCATTGCTTTAGCTTCAAACACTGGAAATGACAACCGATTTGTTCCAGTCAGTTGTAAGTGACATTCTATAATACATGCGTGTAGAAACCACACATACAATGGTATGCTTTGCTTATACAGACTCCTTTAAATCCATTTTCACAGTTGCACAAATTTGGAAAATGGATAAAGGAAAATGCAAGAACGAATGATTGTGTGCGTGGAATGCTTGCATGCATATTATACAAAATTACAAGTAAATAAATGGAATAATTTGTTATTTCCAGTGAAGATAGAGACAATAGAACAACAGAAACCTCGGTTTCAGATTTGGTTTCGGTGAACTTTTTTTGTGTGTTGGAAAATCTGTTAAGATGGAAAATGCGTCGGATGATTTTCCGACACAAAACATGTAGCGATATCAAATCTCAAACCGACTTTTCTTATCCTAAAATATCTTAGCTGTCAGTACGAGGGCGGCTCGTTTTGTTTCTTCATAATTTAAACTTATTTGAGTAAACTTATTAACTAGGCCAAATGTGTGTTTATATGAACCCTACGTCCAACTCGATGCGAGATATAGTTCTAGAAGCATAAATAGCCGTATCATAGCGTTGCTTGGTAATGGTTTCTTTGATGTATGGGAAAACGAAGTGATAAGATGTTCCATATTTTAAGAATCTTTTTCTTTTTCATTTCATTCTTGTTTGAATGCACATTTCTAATAATATTTACAAAACTGAGCATCTTTTTGCATAACAACGGTCACGAACCTATATATGATCCGTAGCCAGAACGTTACGGAAATGAAAATAATAATTGAAAATTAATGAAAATTTCCAATTCCGTCTGTGAGGACACGACCAAATTCAACATATAAGTAGCTGACTGATGAAACAAATGAAAGCCGAATCAATAGTTCTGAACATTTGGCAATTGAGATTTTTATGGCAAATTAAATACATAAATGGCAGTCCGTTGAGGTTGAGTTACTAATCACGAAAAAAAAGGAAACGCCAAAAGCGCCTGCCACAAAAATATCCCACAATGCAAATGCTCAAAAAATCAACGTAATTGTGGATTCGAAAATTTTGACACATTCAATCATCCGGATCTAATCCAATCAATTCGGCCTGCATTCGTCCCTTTGTTTTGCAAAATATGGTCAGACAAAACACTCTCAAAGCCAATCGAAACTGTGGCGACATCGCCGTAATGATGAGCACTTTCCAGAACGAATTCAATACACCCAGCCAAACAATACTAAAATCTAAAATTGGCATATCGATATCGCCTAAAAATAGTTCGTATACTCGTACCGAAATGAATGGACACCACGACACCCAGAACATTGCCACCAATGCGAATGACATGGCATGGCTGGGATTGGCCAGATTTTCGGCCAACGCTGTTGCATATTCTTTGTCGTGTATAGGTTCACCCGATTTCAGTCTTCGCATCATGATGAATATGTAACCGTAATTGTAAACTATCGATATAACGCTGGGACCGAGTACTAAAATGGCAAGCGTTGCACTGTATGCAGCCATATTTCCCCAATCTAGTTTACAGATAAAGGCTTTGTTATCGAAAATCGGATCGCTGTAGCCCAATAATGGTGGACAACAAAGTAACGCGGATGATATCCATGTGAATGCCATCCAGCATTGGCACCTGTTGATTGTAAAGAAGAAATTCATATTACGTCAGCGCTATAATCTAGACATATATTTTTGTCATCCATGAAGGCTACGCACTCACCTAGTTTTCGTTTGAACAGTTTCATATCGCAGAGGTTTCCTAACAGCCAAGTATCTATCGACAGATATCCACATAAACGTGTAAACGGAAACTGACCACAGGGTAACTTCCAGGTAACCCACACAACGACACGCAAAATCGCCGTACTCCCAATCTCCTGTTATTGTGGGATATACCGACAGAGGAACTATGAGTAAACCGCATAATAAATCAGCTACGGCTAGCGATAATAAATAATGGTTGATAATTTCCGTGGGGCCAACTGTTGATTTCCAAGAATTGCAAACGGTAAGTTAGTACACATAATATCTGCTGATTGTCGGTTTGTTGATATGCTTAGTCTTACCTCGGAAATTAACAATTGTCGCTATAATAAGCACATTTGAGAATACTATTGCTACGGCCAAAACTAGTATTAGAACGGGCTTGGTAAAATCCTCAATATGTTTCATTTGAAAGTCTGACGTGAATCCAGCCTGAATTGGTGTGAGATCATAGGTGGCATTATTTGTAACATTCCGAAACTTGTACATCCAATACTGCAAAATGAAAGAGGAATTTATGTGTGAGTTTCCTTATAATATGGATCGTAGGGATAATGTTAGGGTTGAATTATGAACCTACAGGCTTGTTAGCTTGAGATCCAAATTCTGAAATGGAAAACGTAAAATAAACTCTTCGGCTTATGGTACGATAGTCTTTCGAATGAAGAAACTGCAATTAGATTTTCAAGCCGCGACCTCATCCTTGGTATCAGCCATAGGTCTTAGTTTGTTTTTATCATCGTTCCGATATCCATTTCCGCAACTTTGTTCGATTCTTAACTTACCATTCAAGATTCCAGAAATGTCTTCATCTAGTCAGCCCCAGGTGCATTGTAGATCCTGTTAAACGAATTTTTTTGAATGGTACAACATTTCTTCCGAAATTTAATAACATTCTTCGCATTACCTCACGTCCGGTCATGACTTACACTTAAACGGTTCTGATTGAGTACGCCTCACGAATTGAAAATCATTACCGTATTTCCTTTGGAACATTTAACGATGTCAGTGCGTTAAGAAAATACAATTTTCATGTGATGTTCAAGCCAATTCTATTCTCTAGCCATTGCTGAAGTGGTGGAGAATAGGTCAAACTGATATTCCTGTAATTTGATATGTGAAAATTAATACTTTCGGTAACGATACTTGGAAGTATAATAGTGATTGTAGGTATTTCAAAAAATGATTGTCGATAATTCCAAAAATGACTACATAAAATACCTACAAGTATTATTGATCTGTCGTTTCAAATTTTAGTATTAAAGAAAAGAAAACCTGATAACTGGAAAACTTTTCAATTTTCTATAAATTATAAACATTGATCGACCTCATTCTATTTTCGTTCAAGACAAATAAAATCCAAGCTACAACACAAAACATCATCGTTCAGATAGAACAAGACATACAAGGTAACAAGTTGAAAAGTTCGTTTCGTTCCTTCGATGAAAATATTTTAAATGCCTGCTGTTTTGTTCATGAGCAAAATTGCAGCTTTTTCTTTTGATAAATAAATTTACAATCAAAAATTTGAATCGAATATATAAGTACCAGAACGAACAACTGTATAGATATACAATGTACGCAATTGCCGTTTTATGTCGATAAATATTTGATGGCATACTTCAGTGTTCATTTCTGTTTAGTTTTAGTAGATGTACAGTACGTTTATTGTACGAAGTAGTCGTAAAGGATTACTGTTTCTGTGAAACAATTTTCTCACCCGAATAAAATTGAGCTTTCAAATTCAAATAGAATATTGTAGCATCGACTATCTTTGCTTCCGATAATCGTATTCGATCCCATTTCTCATTTGACATCCTACCTGTACTGTAACGAAATTGTATTCGTTCAACATTGCAAACAAAAACTCTTGCACAATAAGATGCCTATTTCGGGTGGTGTGTACACTGTACAATGTAACGTCTAACCAGCAAGTACCAACATTAATCAAATTCATGAGCATGCACCACCGATTCTTTTTTTAATTTAAAATGCAAATTATTTTGGTAGCACCATGATGTCCTTGATACGTCGTAGCTATAAATTAAGCTTCATTTTTTTTTGGAGCGGAAAGCTCAAATCAAGTGGAAGGTAGAATAATAAATGGGCGTTATGAGGTAGAATTTTGTAGTATGGATATACCCAGTTTATACACATAATATCAACAAATTGCTCTACGTGAAATATAGGACATTTTTCATACGTAAAATATGGTATGCTAATAAACAATAGCATAGTTGCTATTGTTTGATGTTGCGTGTGTTCGGGTGCCTATAAATTTTTACTAAAATAAATTAACAATTCGTACGGAGTAATATCAGGAGCATGTGGAATGTGTTAGGCTTTATATTCCGGATAGTATATGCTTACACGATGAGCATAACGTTAATAAAACAGCAGCTCACGCACATATATTTCGGAAAATATTACACACACAAAAATATTCATTTGATATCCATCCATACTTTACTTTCTATTTTTGTGATAAAACTACCCTGTAAATATGAATAAATTTGGTTTTCTACTTGCTTCGGTCCGCGATAACAATCAGTCTATAAATGTTATATGTGTGTGTTCACATTTTCCATAACTAAATAGCCATATACCAGCGAACCACAGCGCAACAATAATAAAACATAAATTCGCCGGAATATTTTCGATGGAAAATTGCAAGTTGTAATCAGTGAAATAGTAACGACTTGGTTTTGGTTTACATTATAACATTATTTATCCGTTTTATGAAATGGGGACAATTTGTTAATTAAATCAGTTAGTATTTTGATTGAAACATTGTGCGGAACAGTTTGAAAAACGTCCGTTTCATTCACGTTTTTGTTTTTCTGCTAGTAATTATCAAGCAAACACAACGAATGATAAGTTTTAAAAATAGTTCAAATGTGGTTTTTAGTTATATATCGTTATGCTCGTGGTGCTGGACACATTAAATTTAGCTTGTCGTCAGACGTAACACTTATTTTAAATTTGCAAATGAGTTTGTGCTGCTGCTGCCTAAGTTTTGTTTACTTAAGTACGAAATGATGATTGTTAATTACCTGAAAACAATCGAATTTAGATTGCTTGAAACAGAGAATAAATTTTTTTCAATCATGGCCTAGTTTTGGTACAAACGCTGAGCATTATAGAAAAGAACAGATGAAGTAACATAGTTCGAAAAGAAATTGTCCGCCGATGCTCATACTCATATAAACATCTACTATCAACAACGACAAATATAATCGATGAGCATTGTCTAGTGTTGTCTTATATCTCGGATTATGTGATAAAAATACTGAAATAAGAGATTGTTTATAACATTTGAAGTAAAAGATTTAATGATTTTATTTAATGACAATTTTAACTTATTGAAAAATTTGAATTCTGCCTAAGCTGACTTTAACTTGTCAAATATTGCTATTCATCTGTTATCGATAAACGACGACAAAAATAATGACAAGCTCTGGGTAATATGGTCTTTTATATAGTAAAATACATTTTCCTAACTAGTGTTGAAATATCGTGACTTAGTCGCTTATTTCCCACGTCGTTTAGGAAAAACATTGTTCCTAACTTATGCTAAAATGCTTTTTTTAGCGAATTCGATTTCAGCACTCGCCTCCAGCTCGAGCTGGAAACCTCTCATTCGCTAAAAAAGCATTTTAGCATTCGTTAGGAAAATAACTAGTTAAACAAATTGAAGTACAAGATTTAAAATCAACAGATTTAAATTACTTTGATCGATGGAAGTAATAATAATACTGGTCATATGCTTACCGTCTGTAACAGGTTAAAGCAGACTTGACTCGACTGCGAGGCTTCGTACATTTGGGACCAAACCTATCTTTCCCGTTTCTCTTCTATATACTTATTGAAAAGTATCATCTGAAGTGGATCATACCTCACCTTTTCTCTTTAGGGGTTTAGATGGACCTAGGATCATATAAATTAGAAGTGATCTTTGGCCAACAGATTATTTTTCATCTTGGTACATTTGGGACTAAATATTGCTACATTTGGGAAAGGTAGGTTTAGTCTCAAATGTACCAAGGTCACAAATGTACCAAGGTCACAAATGTACCAAGTCAGTTGCAGGTGTCTGCTCATTTGGTATTTTCGGTTACTTCTCATGTAACACAAAGAAAATGGATTTGCCATGCATTTCTTGCGAGTAAAATACTTTGACTATAAAACGTGAACTTTCATTTCGATTCTTTTTTGATCACATACAAATGTAATAAAATGTCGACAATAAATTTTTGTCTGAAATTCGCACGAAACTGTGTTTATAAGTGAGAATGATTTCCATTGAAAGAATTTCAATTCATTTCGTTTTTAATTAGAAACTAAAGTGCAATCACGTCCTTAAATAGCAAAACTTGTATAGCCATTATATCACCAGCTGTTTTGTATAAATAAAACATGTTCTCTCGTTCCTGTTATCATTATTTTAATTTTGAGGAACGGTTCGGAAATAAACTTGTTGATTACTGTAAACGTAGTTCACAAAAAAAAAAATACGAAATCGGTCTCTTAGCATTGTTCGGTCGTAAATACCACTCATGCGAGTGCAAATTTAAAAGTGTATTTTTTTTTGCTTCTAGTTTAATAATAAAACCCAAAGGTATGTCATGTATAAACAAAAGATACGTGGGAGTGTTGCTTGAGTGAATCATTCAACAAACGTGTATGATAGGGAAATAGTTTCTTCATTTTTATTGAATGAAAAGTGTGCATTTTGTAACGTCGTAATGTAAGGATAAAATGACTGGCAATAACTATCGTTCCTATTGATTTATTATTCGATTGAATTGGAATCTCTGTGGAAATAGTTACATCGAAAAGTGATTACAGGATGTAAATGTGGAAATTGTCGATGTTTGAAAGACCAATATTGGTAGATGTTCATACGAACGTATTGAATTTTCTTGTTTGAATAATTTGCCATTTTTCAATTAAATCCCTGAGTTTAGAGCAAGGTACGTAGAGCACTGTGTCAGGGCTAACCGTTTTACAACTGCAAAAGGTATTGACATGGTCATATCATGCTATTTCTTTGTTTTGCGTATAACCTAGGAAGATATTTTACTTCATGATCTATGACAGAGCTACCGTTTCCTCTAGGCTTTGAAGTTTCTTTCAGATTCATAAATCAGAACAATATTTTGTCTTAGCTTAAAAAGTCGTTACTGTGACTCTGACAACTCATCTTAAAAAGTCTTTTCTAAGGCAAAATGGAAGCTCAACCGAACCAGTACCTAGTGACGGTCCTGCATAGTTCATTAGTTTAAATTGCAAAATTATAATTGAACTTTGCTACATTCATTTTATCTTTGTCCACATACTCACACACACATCAGATCTGTAGAAGCATTGCAGCCATCGAGAGAGTAAAATTATTCGCCATGCATCATTATGTCCATTGCAATAAATTTCCACCGACACGTTGTTTGGGTTGAGAAAATCGAGCCAAATATAATGTCGCTTCGTTGAAAGTTAAAATGAACTGACAAAGCTAAATTTAAGTGTGTGTATAGTGCCACACAGCAGTTATACGTTATGTTCACCTAATTTTTTTCTTTTACATTATTTATTTACGAATTGACATAAAATCAATAACCAATAAATCGGGTCTTCGTGTACCTGAACTTTTTCAAGGGAAGAGGAAAGATACAACGTGTATAAATAATGCTAAATATGTGTTCAGTGTCATCGTCTACCAAAAGCGTTCATAGTTTCACACGATTTTCGGAATTCGCTTCCCATTTACGGTATATAACATTCGTAATGAGTATACGATATAATCACATAAAACATTTTAAAACGAAAACAACGTATCGCTATGACTATTTCAAGGAATCGTTATACTGCGAACGTTTTAGTTTTTGTTATTTTGTTCGTTTCGATACGCTCATAAATTCAATCGCTGCAATATTTCATTGCAGAACAAAGTTCAATATGCATGTAGATGGGGATGTTTAGTCATGCAACTCTTGCGGTATAACCTTGCACATCGAAAAGTGACATTTACGTCTAAATTTAGTTAAATCATTGATACGTTAAATACCAACTATAAAATGTTTCGCATTCAACAAACAATGCCATGGTATGTACATGATCGACATTCAATGTCGAGTTGAAATGAACGGAATTGCACGCTCCTAAAAATGCAAACAATTTGGTTTTTTTTTGCACACCCTGTCGAGGTGAATTTTCCTTAAATGCTAAGTTTGGATCTTACAGCAATAGATAGATTATACTACGTTTAGTAGCCTCAGCAAAATCAACACACACTCCACGGCAGGGCCTATTTTTTAGAAACATGTTCTTAAAAGTTTCTTAAGTTTCTTAAATATTTTTCAAAGTTTCTAAAGTTTCTCAAAAGTTTCTGAAAAGTTTCTCGAATTTTTTCTTGAGAAATTTTAGAAACATTTTTAGAAACTTTCGAAACTTTGAAAAACATTTGAGAAACTTTAAGAAACATGTTTCTAAAAAATAGGCCCTGCTCCACGGATAATATGGTCGAGCCAAAAGTTTGCTATTTTTTTAGGTGAGATTATAAGTGATACTTTAGGAGGAACTGTAGCGAATTTATTAGAAAATTTAAAATTTAGCATCGATTAGAATCCAATTTTTTTCAACGAATATTTAAGCTCTGCCAAAGCTCCTTTCAAATGATCAATTGCATCATCCATAGCGAAATATGCCTCAGTTGGATCCGGATGATTGAATAATGCTTCAACGTTTGCCGATTCTTTCGATAAACGATAATGGAAAAGGAGTTGAGCTTTGTGAAGAAGAGTGCGTTCACTGTCGTCCATGCGGCTAAGATATCGCTCAACATTTGCCGAGATTCGATAAAATTTTTCGAAGAATCGATTTCTTTTGATGTTCCATACGTTTCTTGTATGTATTCGTTTAACTTAAATCAAACAAAAGAGAACCGATGTCGCATTATAATTTAATTCAACCTATCGAATTGGGAATTATAAATCTTACCGATGTGTTCAGTGTTCATTTTTGATATGCAATTTTGGTATATTCAGCTATTTTGAATTTGCGATTAAGAGAATGAATTGAAGGAATAGATGTAAAATTTGAAAATAGATTTCGTGACAGTAACACTAGCTCACTTAGTTTTAAGGCATGTACGACTATGCAAGGTTCTGAAAGAACAGGTTAAGACACCCACGTGGTTCTTTCAGAACCTTGCGACTATGTTCCTATGGGGATAGTCTTTGTCTGTGAGATATAAGGGATTCACCTTCGTATATCGCGCTAAACTTTACCGATTGCGTATTACGAATAGAAGCCACAAAACGTTAGCATTTTGTTATAACACAAAAGCTGAAACATTTTTTGACTAACCATTGTTATCATTACTGTTGCTGCTCGCGTGTAAAAGATCACTCTCAGCCGACTCATTCGGTCGGCGATTACATTCAAATATATCTTCGTTGTTTGACAATCGAAGCTTTTGTTATAGTTACTTTATTTAGATATTTTATCTGCCTAGAACGATAATCTCGATGTTATCCCTCTAGGGCAAATTTGTTTATCTCGATATATCTGTTCTCGGCAGATAAAATAGTGTATGCACCTCTTGCCAAAATTGTTATCTTGACGTGTGGACATCACAAATCTCGCCTTCGGCTCGAGCCGTGATGCCCACATCGCAATAACAATTTTGGCATAATACATAAAACATAATCTACTATTCCCCCGTAAATAAATTTTCAATTCCAAAATTTGTACATGCTTCGATATGCAATACGCTAAACTGTTGAGAGAACCATCTTAATCTTAATTCATCAATTTTGTCATAAAATCAATACATAAATATTGCTGCTGGCAATTGAGCATACAAAATAAATTGAATCTTGTGGATGCTGAACAATTCTTATTCGCCAAGCGTTTCTTAATACAAGCAAAGAATGCAAAATGCATCTCATCACATCACTTTAACAAGGCTGACATATTAAATGAATAGAGACATCTAAGTTGAACACATCGTTTTTCTTAATCGTGAAAGAGATTTGCTGTAACAAAACTGCGCCAACAATGGTGACAACGCATTGTCACTATAAATTAGATTATTTAATTTGACAAAATGTAATTTACCGGCTAGCGGGAGTGAAGTTGCTCTTAAATGAATTATTGATAGCGAGATTTTGTGTTTAACTTTTAGATGATAAAATATAGAACGTAATTAGGAAGCAAATGTTGTTTTGATTTGCTTCTTTTGCCTTTATACTAGTCAGAAAAACATTTACTCTAGCTGTATAATCTACTATTATTGCATTGACGACCATGACGTTGTTCCTAGCACGATTTATTAAACTAAAATAAATTTAACTTAACTCACTTTCAACACGGAACTACAAAATTCCTAGATTGTCAATTGATCCCTTTAAGCTAAGTAATCACATAGCTCCAAAGAATCTGCATGAGGCACAATTTTTGTGAAACCTGTTTCCGATATTTTCTTAAATTTTCGCACATGTTTTCAGATTTTCAAAAAAAAAATATTTTTGGGAAAATAGACTGTTCTGCAGCTATCCGAAATTAAGGAACTAGGGATTTGTAGTAAGCTAGCCAACGAACTGAATTTGACCATATGTCAACAGGGACGAACAGAATAACGTCAGTCAATGCAATAAAAAATCCTATGCTGACTAAAGAGCCTATAAACTAGTGCTTAACTGTTTTATAAGATTACATACCCGTGCCATACGTAAGCAAAAACCTATAAAACCGATGATTTAGCGAGCAATTTTCTAAAGAGTACAAAATAGAAATTGTTTTAGAATTAAGGAAACCTTTTACTTAATTGGCGAATTGTTGAAAATAAAAATTTTATGTTTTCCTTCTACAAAGCCTTTGTATAGCCTAATGACCCATCATAATTATAATAATAATATCCGGAGTTTTGAATCATTTTACAAACAAAACAAAAACAAAAATCTACCTTTCACATAGTACACTCCAATTAATTAATTAAATCAAAAGAAAATTGACCCAAAATAGCATTGTTTAATATTCAATAAAACAGTTAAATAGTTAACCAGTTCGGGTGTATAATTAAATTAATTAACTTTCAATGGCGATGGATGTTATACTCCCCATTTTTAGTTAGTAGCATGAACTCTCAACGTTTCGATAATAGTTACAAAGTGTTTTATATGTTCCCATTATCAGTATTATGTTATGTATAATAAACCAGAACTTCTATTATAATGCCACAATTTTGTACCTTTCACAGACATCCATTTTTAGAATAATTTTTCAAACGTTCAGTAATGAACGATGTAGTCATGCTTGTATTTTATAATTAGTTTACATTCATACAGTACAAATTTTGTACATTTTGTGCAATGTAGCTTGATTTATTGTTACGACAAAGGCCGCTTATATATGGGCCCATAGCCTTCGAGAAGATCGCGATTTTCGTTTGATTAAATTCAAAAAAGGCAGTTCAGCATTTAAAGTCGAAGTTTAAAGAAAATATTAAATATGCTCCTGCTGAGCCGGTCCATGCGAGCTGCGAACTTTTTTAAAACTTTTTCTTTCATCCTCATATACAAATGGTAGTGTAGTAGATAAGTATATACATCGTGTGTACAGTGTACATTGCACGCATACTTAAGAAAAGACTTGTTCGTTCTATTAAAACTGCTAGAAACCATACGTTGTATGGCCAAAATGTGTTTCCGAGAAATTGAATGAATTCAATCAATTAATCACTAGGAAGCTGTATAAAAGTCTGAATTTTCTTCGAACAATTTTCTCATGAAAAGTCACAACCAACAGAATTGGCATTTGTTTCGGCGATATTGTACGGTTTCATTATGCTATTCTACGGAAAGCCGGAAAGTCTCGAAGTTGGTAATAAAAAAGGAGAAAAAGTTTTTGAATTTGAATTAAATTCGAATAAAATGGAATTTGTCGGAAGTTTTCTTTTTCTTGCGGAGAAGGAAATATGATTTACAGAATACTTTTTGTATCGATCACCATTCTTTGGTAACTGTTTCATTTATGTTCGGCCACTTTTACGAACTTTAAAGATTTCCAATCACTTTCATAAACCGTATTCGGCCAGAGATAATAAGATAATTATGTTTTCGTCGAGGCAGGGCATACCAACGTTTATATCCTTAATCGTTGTAAGTGTTTCTGTCAGCATGTATTAGTGTGAAATAATCTATTACTTCTTCTGGTTAAAGCGTCACTGACTTTTGTTGTCGATGTCGGTAAAATACAGAGTAAAGTTAACCAGGCAGGAGCGCTGTATTTTTTGCGAATCAAATTTTTCAATTTACGTCAGTGTTCATTTGAGTTCATTTCCACATAAGGTCCCTTATTTGACGTTTCGAAAATGAGCCGCTCCCCGCTACCGCCTGGTTTATTTTACTCTGCCGTGCTCAATCATAATGAATTTTGACTCTTTGCATGATGACTGTGATAGAAAAGAAGAGAAAGAGGAGGGTTCCGTATGGACTAAGCGTTTTAGGGTCGAAATATTTATAATTTGTGTTGATATGAAATACATTCCAAAGTTTCATAGTGTCACATCCTTTTGCTCTAAGCGACACATTTCACGGATGAAATCTAATTTAATTCTTCTATCTCGTTTTAACTATTAAATATTGATTTCAAATTCAATTTGTGATTATAGTAAACAAAAAATGAATCACTGAAATATTTATTTTGTTTTTATACAAAAATAAGCAATTTCATTCGCTATGCGTCGCACCATTTGCTGCAAATCGACAATATAATTCTATATGACTTTCTATATGCTTAAAAACACTGAGGAGTCGGTACTCTAATACATAGCTTTCCATAGTTTGAGGAAAGTCGAAATTTCTATTTTGTATAATAAACTCTTTGGCAATATTAAATTCAAAATCAGTCGTCACACCTATGTGTTGTGTTTTCAACTTTCATAAATGGCGAGCATCGCTACATGTCGTTTAAATCTTTTACTTCCTTTGTTTAAAATATCGATTAGTCTTAGGTGGAAAGTCATACACTTCTCCAGTTTTACTATAAGTTTTGATATATAAGAGAGCACTAGACTAGTGTAACTAATGAGAGCTCATCTCTTGTTGTTGTCGTTTCTCCACAGTTTTCCTAGCATAATTTTATTGCGTTTTTCCGTGATAAAACATGAAATTATAAAAAACAATCTCGATCCAAAATATCACTTACACATACGTGCCATTACTAAACGTTTACCATTAGTTCGTTGACTTGAAATCAAAATTAATATTTGTTCTATTTACGTTGTGCCGATGCGAATATTTACTTAAAAATTTACAATTTATTATAGGAAGATTGGAAAATTTTCAATGAAAATCGTTTTGCACGCAACATTAATCAAATAGAAATACAGTTTTCCACACAGGCTCAACCTACAACTCATAATATGAGTTGTATATCATTTTCCTTTCCTACATGATTTGTAATGATGAATTCCGTAATTCCGACCAAACCCTAAAAATTCAACCAAAACCAAAACAAATTGTTTCATGGTTAATCATTAAAGTGAATGGCAAAATTTGTCTATTTTTGACAAAAAGTTAAAAATAAACAAAACAAAAACGAAAATGTATTTTATCTATGTCATGTATGCGTTTGTATTGTTTCGCTTTTCCTCAAACAAATAAATATAATCTAAGCATTTGGTATTTTTATATACAAAATGAATATGTTTCTGTATCAACGACCTCACTTCTTTTATATTATTTTTCTGTGTGTTTTTTTATATAATACAATTAATGTCGTATATCCCCATTCACTGTTCAGTTTTCTCGGTTCTCCGTCATATAAGCATAAAACCTAATTCATATTCCACGTTATAAAACTTTCATCCGTTTGTTCCCCCATTTAATCAATATTTTTCGAAAAACAAGTCCTATCAAATATTCATGTGTGTGGAAAGTAACAGTTCCGTTTTTTTTAGTTGAATTATTTAGAATGAAAGTAACCATTGGAAACGACATGAATGATTTTGTTTTTGACTAACAATCAAACATAAATACAATAAACGCTACCTTTTAGCTTTCGAGCAGGCTTTTCCTCACAATACAAAATGACGAGAAAAAAATCTGTTTGTATTCTGATTTTGTGTGTATGTATATAATACGGTTGACAAACTGTCCCGTGCGTTCTGGAGCAGCCGAATCCTCGAAACGTTAAAATGTTAACACTTTAAGATTCTGTTCTACTTTCATATAGCACAATTTCACCAATACACTTAAATAGCACAGTTCGAGACAGGTACAGCCGCACGGAGGCTTAGAGCTTATGTAGCTTTGTGATGAACTTTTTTTTTCTTTTTCACATTAAACTTTGTTAAATATAAAGAAAAATGTTTTTGCTGCAATTATTCCATTTCCACCGAATACACGGAAAGTATTCATTGAAAAATCTACCGATAAATACGACAAATTCAATGGAATTCGTTGCACAATTTGTCAGAACTGTAAAATTCAGGACAATTTTCCTGTCTAAATTCTATAAGCACTTTTCACATAGACCAGCGACGTTGCAACACACATAAAATTCCAACGACGACTACTCAGGACATGACTGTTCCCAAACTGTGAGAGCTTAACATACCACACAAATTTGTTGAGTGTATGTGCAGATGATTGTGTTTGTGGAAAATGAAGTGAAAAGAAAATGTTGAAAAATATTGCCGTAGACCGAGAAAATGAGAGTATCTCTCACTCAATGTTATTGCTTTTGTGTATATTTACTCGATTTACTCAGAACAATTTTTTAATAATAGAGACTTTGGACTTGTAACGTGTATGCGTTGTATATGAAGTTTTTTTATACGTTTTTCCTCTTTACCGGAATTATTTCCGTCGAGAAACAGTTTTCATCAAAACTTTCTTAACGTTTCAAAGGTGGCAGGCATTACAAAATTCGAAATATTTCCAACAAAATTTTCAAATTTTTCATTTCATTTGTTTTCAATTTGCCACTTTCCAATCGTCGCTTTCGATAACAAATTACTGTTTATCTGCTAAGATCAAATTCAATTTTAGAAGAAGACTTTAACGGTTTTTTATGTTAGTGAAAAGTTCGAAGAATTCAATTAGTTGGACTACTACTAATATTTAACTACCTTTGATCGAAGTAATTGGAAGTTTTTTTTATTGAAATCTTGCAATAGTTTCATCATGCACTTTTCTACATGCACTTCTATCCAGAATTTCGGATTTTCTGTGATTATTATCAACAATCAACAGATTTTACTCTGATATTCAGACAGCTTGATTTGTGTAATCTGTCTTTTATTTATTGATTTACAACCGGCTCCCAGGAAAGCTTCACTCTCATTAAATCAGATGTTTATTGAATCACAAAAATCGTCAATTTATCGTAATTAACAAGTTAAGTGTAGGAGGTACATCGTTTTTTTTACAACAGTGATAAATAATGATGCAGTATTATATAAGCAGTGCTTATTAAGCACACAATGTCTAGAACACCTTCTATAAACAACGCATCGACAAACATGCTTCCAACAACAAACTTCAGCTTTCTCTATTTTATGTATTTCTCTTCCCCTGCTGTGCTGGCTATTCATCACTGGGTAGCAAAACAGTACGAGCAGTAATTAATCAATGGGTGTTTGATGCGTATACGCACTTTATTGTATTTTCATTAAATGATATCGATCTTCGTATATATTACAAGCTTAGAGAAGTTCCCACATTGAAATGAATTTTATCTCTCATTTTCATTCTGGATGAGAAGAATTGTAATGTTTTTGAATACACGCGCATAGTTTATCCATGCCTTTGCGAGAAATTCTCTTTTTTGAGGCAGGACACATCTTGTTATAGTAAATAATGTAACCTAGTATGAATGAAGTGGATTGAAATAATTACCGATTGAGACAATGTATCTGTGCATGGTCCTGCGTTTTAGGATAGAATGAAAATTTCTAACAAATAAAAATTGACGTAGGTAGTAGTCATATAATAAAAAAAATTTGGCAGAGAGTAAAAATACCGAATGCGGATGAGAGATCATGCGGTAAATAATGAGGTATAGCGTGTTTTCATTATTTTAATATTTTCTGTTTGGAAACAGGTAGGTTGTCTTTTCGACAAGACAACAATAAGCGATGAACCTTGATTGGTACACTCTCACCAAAGTCTATGTTCAAACTGATGAAGTAAAAGATTTCGTATAAAATATTACAGGTTAGTTCACTCGAACGTTCAAACAGATTTTCTAATGAAATTACGATACGCTGAGTTCCAAGAATAACAAGCAAATCGTCATATCTTCTGTTTGAATATTATTTTCCTTTAGTATGACTTTGGTATAAGTTTTAGTCGTCTCATCAGGTGTTCACTAAAATACAAAGGTCTACTACAGAACATTTCCAAGAAGATACAGGATAAACTATGACACTATCTGAATTATGTTTTGATAGGTTTTGACGAGCCTGTTTGTTTGAATAAAATTATTAGCCAATTTAAACCTATTTCGGACAAAGATATGCCGGCGAGGAATAAAAATAATCTGATGTTAGCTAATCTTAATGATTTATGACACAAAGGCATGCGACACGCTGTTAGTCATAATAACAGAATCAGATGAAAATACTTTGAAAAGGAAGGGGTGACGCAAGTTTCTTGTCTATATGCTTGTTAGTTAATAAGTAAAAAATGATATAAATCAATAAATAGCACCCTGTCGAAATACATAAAATGTTTGTACCTGTAACAACATATTATTGAAAACATTTTCATAAAATTTCTTGAGTTTCGTTGAAAAATCCTGAATATAAGACTGCATGAATACCCAGTCATATTTTCTCTCTTGTAATGATGAACAACACAAGACAAGGAAATAGAAGACTCGTCACTAATTGAGTGCTCTTCACTCTTAACTGGAAAGCTATATTTTTTAAGGATCTCTTAGTCTCCGTATCCGCAAGAAATTATTTTAAAATCGAAAAAGACACGCGTCACAACCACAATAGAATCGTGAACTTATCAAACTCATTTATTTATTTCAGACAATTAACGTTAAAGGATGATCCTATAATTCATTTTTTAGAGATAAGCAAAACATATTTCGACGTTTTCATTTTATTTATTTTTTACTTATAAGTCCATGCGTGCAGAATGTAAAAGCTTGCACGGTTTTCGATGTTCTTTTTGTTTTGTTGTGTATTGTTGCTGATGATATAATATTATTGCCTTTTTTATAAATTCATTTTTCCTTCGACGTTATTCACCAACAAACAACATTCCTAAGCCAGTTTTTTTTGTGTAACATTTTTTGTTTTTGTAAATTGCTCGTCGAATTCTAACCGATAGAATGGAAATGTTTCTATTGTTTTTGCCATCACCAGCAATATCGACTCAGGCTTGTGGGTGAAACATTTAAAAAAAAACGAACCGTTTTTCACTTTAAATGAATTTTTTTATGTTTTACATTCCACTGCTGTCTTTGTAATATATTCAGAATAATGCGATTTTTTCCGGATATTGGTCGGTTTTATACAAATTGAATCAGCATGTAAGAGAGAATGTTGTGAAGCTAACAATGGATATGTCTGAATATCTAATGTTTTCAGCTGTGAGAATGTCAGCGAGCTGAACATAAGAACAAATTGAAATTAGTCATATCCACAGTTCAATGTATTCAACAGGATTTTCAAAAAAAATAATTTGAAAATTTACATTTAAAAGTAAATAAAAGGAAGTAACGCGTACTGCCATACTTACATCAGTGAATCATAAACCGCCTTGTTATTCTTGATTACCTTCGGACTTATATAGAACCAAAAATTGTTGAAAATAAATGACTTAAATCTGTGTCACGTTTTTTGAGACAGTAGTGAATAGGGTAAAGCAAAGGAGCTATCAAACAACCGCATGCGCATTGTTCACAAAATCAGGATAATTTCCGAATTTTAGAAAAAAATGTGTATGCGGTTGCTGAGAACTGTAGGGATGGGAGGCGTTCAAAATTATCGATAATATCAATCGAAAGAAATTATCGATAATCGATTAATCATATCGTTATCGATAATTTAATAATTATCGATAATTATCAAAATATCGAAATTCGATAATTATCAAAATATCGATATTTTGATATTTATCTGAAAATTCATGATAATATACCGATATATCGGAATATATCGACAAATATCGGATTTTCGGACCGAAATATCGATATATCGAATTATCGATATCTTGATAATTATCAAAATATCAATAATTATCGATTATCGATATTTTTTTGATAATTTTCGATAAAAAAAAGTCGATAATTATCGATTATCGATAATTGATAATTATCGATAATCATTTTCATTATCGCCCATGCCTAGAGAACTGGGTAAAGATGCACTTCGTGGACCAAATGGACTGACAATATTTGAAGGAAACAGTCCAAAGTGAAGAGAAACATGTACTCAAAAGCAAACAATAACTAAAAACGAAGAAAAATCAATTCCTCGAATCCAAATTGTTTTTATGATGACCATCCACAATTTCCACTTTAATTTCTCATTTTTCATAAACAAAATATTATTGCAATCCGACAACAATCAATTGATTCGTCCAACCCAACTGTTCAATATCGCCCCAACTGCACTTGAATATCCATTAAAAGAGTTTTTCAAGATCAATTTCAATGATTTTCAATTAAACAAACTAATCTATATGCACCATGAAGATGGAAATGCATTATATACTTCAATCTCATAGTCATCATTTTCTTGTTTACTTTCAAGACGAAGA
Organism: Bradysia coprophila; assembly: GCF_014529535.1. Taxonomy (NCBI): domain Eukaryota; kingdom Metazoa; phylum Arthropoda; class Insecta; order Diptera; family Sciaridae; genus Bradysia; species Bradysia coprophila. The sequence goes on from NW_023503608.1 coordinate 10,339,615, forward strand.
GGAAAAAAATCGCTTAAAACAATATAAGAACCAATCCTTGCTCTCTCACTTGTCAGAATAATGAGCTTATTATAAACGTAAAGAGTCACGAAGAATTTTAAAAATGTTTCTGTCTTCATACTGTATTGTTGGTTGCGATGCTTCATTTGCGTATGCCCGGTTGAACATTCAATATGTTCTTGTTGTTGTCGTTGTTGTTTTTTTTTTCATCATCGCGTCTCACGAACTCTGCAAACTTAAATATTGTATACACACATGCAACCAACAAAGTTCTGAAATAAAAACATATTTTCAACTGGATTCACAATATATATGCAGCCAGGCAGATAAAAACTGCATTGGGCTTTAAAAGTCGCGCAAATAATTACTTTTAAATTTCTCATCATTTCAGTCGATTCAAGACGTTGAGTCTGCGCGGTCGCGTAGTACTAAATCCACTTAAATACGGATCGGATAGCATTTTACAAGAGTGAAATAACCATAAAATATTGTAATAAAGTCTGTGCGGTGTTTCATTCAGTTTGTTTTTTTTTGCTTAAAATTTTAAATCGAAACAAGAGATTTTATTTGTAAGGAAGTAATTGAAAGCTTTGATTTATTAAAAAAAAAAAGTTTTTGGACTGGCTGTGGTGTCACTGAAATTGAACAGCAAATATGATAATTTATGATATCTTTGTTTGTTGACATGGTAATTTACACATTTACCAGGAACAAAAAAAAACCATTATTGATCATTGTTGAATAAATATTCCACTGATTTTAGAATTCAAATCGGCTGAAGTCTCACCGTATTGAGGAATGAGTGAATCGGTTTTATAACGTCTATTTCAATTTGAGAATAGCCTTTTAAAAAGTCTGAAATACTCTGCTTTTTGTAAATCAAGTCACTAACTCCCAGATGTCGTTTAGAATGTTTTTGCAGAGCGTACTCTAGACATGGATAGTAGGAAATAATTCTTGAGTGTAGCGAGGGCCAAAAGACACCAGAGAAAATATGATTTTCAACTTTTTTTCGCGAGGTAAACACAACGTTTTTCACAACAAAGACTTCCGATGTTTCAAAGAAGTGGAGAAAATGACTATATTCTTGCCTGTGTTGTAGTAATTTGTGCAAGCAATTGAAAGAAAAAGATTATGCACGGTTGACCATTCGATTTAAGAAAACAGGTGATAGATTTAATGACCATACTATATTATGAGTTTGAAAAAAGTTAATGAAGTGAAACAATAGCGTATCCACTTCGTTGAAGACGATATTTTTGATCTCTTCGTAGACAAAGTACTATTTACTCTAGCCGGTCCTGTATCTTCACGCTCTCAATTCAAGAAACATCTTTGCTTTCTATCTCTCATCTTAACGACAGCGATAACAAAAATAATAGAAAAACTCTTGCAAGAACAATCTTATATAGAAAATGTATGTTAAAACAAATGAAGTAAAAGATTCTTACTTCGATTAAATGAAGTAACAGTCTCGATAATTTTGTTGGTGATATGCTTGCCGGCTGGGAGAGGTTAATATAGATATTATATTTAACTTTAAAAGTAAATAACCTCACTCTGCAACGCCATGAGTAAAAATTTTGGTCAGAGTAACGACCTTCCATTATTTTGTCAACCCATTTCGATCAGTTCTTTACTTACTGACTCAAAAGACACGATCTTCTTGTTATCACAGCTGACATATTCTTCAGACTTCTCGTTTGAGTCAATGAGTAACAAAAACATGTGAACTACAAAATAAACGAATTAAAACATAAATTTGCCTACCGCAATGTGAGTCTTTAACCTGATATATTAGGTTTCGTCTAGACAGAATATCAATGAAATAAATTGAAGCTCATTCTTGCGACTTACATCCATTTTGTATTATAAATATATGAGATTCTGAAGTTATTCGTTTATGTGAGCCCAGGTCTCACTGTGTTTTGACTATTTATTCAAGAAACATTTCGTACTTTATTTTCTTCTTAACTTGTTGCCTTTATGTTCGCAACAAAAGCCATAAAACATGACAATAAAAATATTAATAATTTAACACATAACATACGCAAACGCATCCAATACGAGTCAGGGTGTATATATATCACATTCTCGGCGATATTAAATCCCAACTATTAATCTGTGGAAGATAATATTTATTTAAATATTTTTTTCTTTTCGTTGTCTGAACTGGATTGTCAGTAATAATATGTTTATTTTGTATTGAAAATGAGATATGCCATGACAGACCATACACGAAGATTTTATTTGCAAAAGTTTTATTGTAAAATTTTCAGATTTATTAACCAGATAACTTCGTGTCTATCAAATTTTCGTATTTAAAAAAAGAAAGAAAATCTCCATATATGCTTGGGACAATCAAATGCAAGTCGCGAACGTATATAAATGTTGTTTTAAGTCGGAAACTATAAATAAAATAGAAAAAGTCCAAGCCTATAACAAAAGCAACAAATAAAGGAAATCATAAACAGAAAACATACACAAAAAGGAATAGAAAAACGATGTGCAACTTCTTAACACACCATTATAGACGATAAATGTGGCGTTAAAGTAGAGTCAAGAGTGCAATTGCACGGGATATTTATACAGTCGTTAAGCGCAAAATTCTAATGAAACAACAAAAATGATTATGTTAATTTTAAACTGATTTTGTGCGAAGTGGAAAATGTTAAAGAGAAAATATATTTTTTAAACAAAAAAAAGTTATTTCAATTGCATCATTTACACATTTTGTTTATTTATAGTAGAGCAATATATAAACGACGATAGATATTTTTAGACTGAAAATCTTTTTTTAAAAAGACCGATAAATTTTCAAAATGTTTTCCACTGATTACGCGATGATGCTACTGCTGCTATCACTCTGCATAATGAGCTCATCATCAGCCAGATTGCTACAACACAGACATCACCGACATCACAGCAATGTCTCGCATCATGTTCATACCAGACATAATAGTTCACAACACATTGTACATCGGACCGTACCAATTCGGAGTACTGGCGAGCCATTGAAACTGACTCTGGTAAACGCTTATCCGAACGGCTTTTTCAATCCGCATTTTAATCGACGATGGAATGCAAATGAAAACGAACAGCGAGACGTTGAGATCAATTGGAATAGGGAGCCCACCGCTGTTACTTCAACAGCAAAAACAACAACAACATTATCCACAACGACAATGAGATCGTTGCGAGATCGTTCGTACACAAAACACAACGCTATAGGGTATGTGTATACTTGTAACATACAACACATTACAATGGCATGGGCTTTGGTCGTTATTTTTAATTTGTTTTCTTATTTTTTTCTTTTCTTTTTAAATAATTTTTATTGCATTAAATGTAGATTTATTAGTGACAGCTTATCCGTTCATTCGTAATGGTGAAATTGCATTCTAAATTAATAAATTGAAAATAATATTTTGATTGGAGGATGTCTCAGACCTCAGACATGTCTTTGCGGGTGAATTGAATGAAAGAAAGAGTAATGAATTTTCCTTTTTTGTTCAACATTATAAGCTTTAAAAATCGAAAAAGAAACACGAAATCAGCTGAGGGTCGCCCGGACATAAAATTCGTGAACGAAAGCTTTTCAAGTCTAAATCAATATCACCTACGATATTTTGTGTTCACTACGATTTTTAACATATTTGTCTTTTTGTCTAGCCGCAATAAAGCATTTCAGAAAGAAACTTTAGTCATTCACGAGATTGTTTATTTAGCATTCTGTTTCCATTAATAATTTTGATCCAGGCGCAGTCAGTAGAATAATGTAAATCTACTACTTCAATACCGATATTTCTTACATTTTGCTGCAAAAGTCCACATTAATAATAGAATATCGCATTCCTGCCGATAACAGATAATACCAGGGAATGAAATCGTGTGAAAATATTTTCCAATTTTTTCTTGTATTTTCCTCGAATTTCCCATATTTTCCTTTACTTTTTAGACAAAAATGTGAAAATTTGGAAAAATGCAAGATAATTCAACAATATATGGGAAAATGTTTTACTCTTTGATTTAACGATAAATTTCAATCGGGTAATCAAGTAGATTGAGGGTACCTTCCAGATCGCTGTAGATAAGCTTAAAGATCAATAAAGTAACACGCAACAAAAGACAAGAGTTTAAAAACTATAAGTATAGGAATATTATGGTAGTATAGGTGCGGGCGGTCAGGAAGCGAGCTTACCTTGATATTAAAAAGAATTCTCCACGTTTTATGTAGTAAATCAACAGGTATAATCAACCTGTTTAAAAATGAATCACTGATCTTAACATTATGTCTTTAGGGCATAATCTGCAATCTACGATACATTGACAGCTAAAATGTTCTTCAGTGTTGGCTTGTTCGTATAGAATCTTTTCAATTTCTAATGTAGAAAACATTTTCATATGCACATCATCACATAACAACTCATACCCGTTTCGAAATTTTGCTTCAGGAACCTATAAACATCAATTATGTAACGCTAATCTTTTAAATCAACTATTTGAGGAGTTGAGTTGATTGTTAAACGCACTACCTATTACAGTGATGTATAATGCTTGCTGGTATGTCCATATTTTAACTGTTACTGGATTGTCGTTGGGTATACATTATTATTATTATCCATACAACCATTTATTGCCAGTAAATAAAGTCCATAACACGCATTCGATTTAATTAATATGATTGGTTCTTTAAAATGAAATAACGTCAGCGCCGCAATCTTATTGATTTACATATTTTGGTTCATCTTCTGGTTTTTTTTTTGTCCGTCTTAATTCAAGGCATCTTCCATAATACGGTTTAATGTGTGATATTACACTCATACGTATACGTGTTCTGCATAAATAATTCTACTTTTCTTATACTAACATACCAGCACTGCATCGCCTATGGAAGCTGGTTACGGTTGTTATCTTGAACGTGTGGAGAAAATAATAGTCTTCTTAAGTGGTATTTTGAATTATCGTATGCAACATATAAGTTTGTATTGGCAATTTGCGAGGCGATAGCGTTTACTTAATTTGCACTTATGATCGTTGTTCTGATTTTGATTTTTCCTTTTTTTAAATTCGAATTTAATTAAACGGAATTGAATGTGCATAATATACAACATGCACATGACGATTATTTATTTGATTTTATCCATTCATGATGGGACGGTCTGCGTACACACTACGTGTAAAACCTGTAAAAGCTCAATAATGTAGGCGGAACACTCAATAAAGTAAATGAATTGCGGTTCTTCAGATCAGGAATTACTTTCCGTTCTCCTCACGAAACGTTAAAGAGGGAGAACAAAATATTTAATAATAATAAATATACCGAGGGAACGGAGCTTGAATGGTTCTACAGTCAATATATTGCTTACTGGAACTCATGCGATTACCGAATTTTCTAAAATTTCTATCCTGGAATGGATCGCCTGACTTTTATTCTTTCGAGTCAATTTTAAACTAATGAAAGTAATTAATATTTAAGAGTTAATACTGGATCCGTTCGCTCTCCGCGTTGCATTCTAATATATCAAATATTTATGTATCGTAAATAAAAGCGGTGCACACAATGTATCATTCCAAATATGGAAGTTCAATGCCATTCTTTAAACTAGTTTCAGTTCGACTTTTGTTTATTAAACAAGAAGTTTTTTTCCTTTTCGAAAAAAAGCTTTGCCTTCGCTTACTGGTACTACTACAAGAATCGTGCAGCAGCCATCTGTTATTGACAAGGATGACAAAGATAATACTGAGTTTTAACTTACGTCGTCTTTATATCAAGCAAAATGCATGCTAAATGAAACGAAAGACTTTCAAATACTTAGAAAATACTTAGATCAAATAAAGTAGAAGATTACTATCCTATTTTTGATATTTCTGCCGTCTGGTGAAATCTAGCTTAAACTAATTTAAACCATTTTGCAGGAGAAATGTTTGTGGAGACCAAAGAACTGTAACAACATCAGTAAACACTAACGATATGAGACAGCCATGTCTAAATTCAGCGGTATGCAACAATGGATTCGGGTTGGTAGTTTGTTTGATTCAACTTTTTTTCTTCGGGCGACAATATTGCGATTACCTTGCCAATGTGAATGACGAGATTAAATTAAAATCAATTTCTCAGTTATCCAGGAATCAAGCATCGTGTCACTAAGCAATACATTCATAATTGCTGTCCCGGTTGGGCTCAAGTATCCAAAAGTTCTCATGGATGTACAAAGCGTAATTTACCGAATCTGTTTTTAGTTTAAAAAAGCAAATTTTGTTTACTGAAATATTAACTTCTAGCGATTTGTAAGCAACCGTGCAAAAATGGTGGTAAATGTGTTAAGCCGGACATTTGTAGTTGTTCATCAGGTTTTTCGGGTCGATACTGTGAATTAGACATAAACGAGTGTCTAGAGGAGAAGCCCTGTGATCAGGCATGCTACAATACGCTCGGATCGTATTACTGTAAATGTCGTGATGGATTTCAACTAATGGGCGACAAACAAAGTTGCAGAAAATTGAATGCTGGAGATGATTCTGCTTTCGAAGCGAAAGACTTGGAAAATGAAGTAGACTATGAGCAGTTGACCTTGAAAATAAGTAAAATTGAAAAGGTGAAAGATTTTTCATTGATTTTTTTTCGAATTGAATCGGTTGAGATTTTCTTGTTTTAAATTTAGTTAATTGAAACCGAACAAGAGATGAATTATGAACTTCAGAAGAAAATACAGACTTCGGCGGCAACTATGAACCAGTTGAAGATTAGAATTGATAATATGGTGAGAAGATAACTTTATAAAAACCTCTAAATTTACTATAATATCAAGCGCTTCCAAATGGAATAAAAATAAAAATCTACTACTTCATTACTCTGCTAACACAAGCTGAGCATAATTTTAAACCTATTTTGTTGTTGAATATTTTACCATAATTGTGCTAGAGTATTTTGGGCCATTTAAATCAAGTTCATAGATTAAATTTTCGTTACAGGATCAACGACAACACGAAATGAATTACATCAAAGACAGAGTCAATTCTTTAAATTATCTCGTCGATGTACTGTACAAATGTCGAACACAGTCATCGATATTCTGTCCGCTGCAGAGCTAGTAAACGTATTCTCGTTATAAATAATGTTAGCGCAATAATAAGAAAATTATCAACATTTTTCGATCAGTTTCCTTAAAAGAGATTTTTCTCTGAAATTGTATGGACTATTTTTATGTATTGTTTCGTGTGCAATGCTGTAAACACAATGTCGAACAGATAAAAAAGAAACATTGGAAAAACGTGCAGTGAACGGCTTAATGGGATTATGATACAAATGAAACATTTCGTTGGATAATTTCAATAAAATATGATGTGGGAGCGCTTATGAATCAAACTGTGCTATATAATAATGATTAAGAATGAGAAAACGGTGCCTTATTTGCAACTATACGATCTGACGATGTGAAGAGAAATACGTCGATGTTCCCTCCTCTAATTAAGTCATATTTCCTCTATAATTTAATTGAAGATTGAACAGAGATTTTTCGTGCTTATTATTACTAAGAAGATGCAATGTGATTTTATGTAGTCTTTTGAAACAATTAATGCATGCGCCAATTAGCCATAAGACGGCAGGCATATAATATCATTAAAATCTGTTGCTTCCTTTGGATAGAGTATCGACCAGTGTTTGATACAAAATCCTTTACTTCATTTATTTTAATGTCGTAGACGATAAAAGATTGATGACTAGCCGTATCCAGAAAATTAAAGTATTCTCTGAAAAATAATTAAGTTTTTAGAATCGCTATGCTAGTCATCTGTTATCGACGGCGATGATAAAACTAATTGATGAGCTCTGGCTAGTATCCTCTTATATATGTAAAACAAGTGAAATAAAAGATTTTTTTTAATAAAATATGTGATCTTTCTATGATCCGACGTAATCCTCACTTCTTCGAAAGAAACCTATATAATTCTAATACAGATCAACTAGGATTCTATGGCATCGGCTAAGACGAAGACTGTTCCGAGAAATCGCTCAGAAGGTATTTCCGTTTCGATGCATTTGTTTAATCTTGAGATTTGATTTTTGTTTTTAGCATTTGCTACTTACGATTTTGTATTTTCGTTAACTTTTTATTGTAGCTCTTTTGAATTGTTAATGTTTTATGTGAAATAAAAAATATGAAATGAAAATCCCTGCACTTTTGGAGTCTTCCGCTTCGATCGCATCCATTGACATTAGTGGTTGACTTTAAGTCTCTTTATTCTTATGGCAGGAATCATTTATAGGTTCGATAAACTAATAATCTATTTTTGCTATCGATAACTCCGCTTATCTAAAATTCAGATTACAATAGTTATGTACACTCGAAAAAGGTAAGAAGTGTAATGGATTTTATACGCTGAAAGAAGTTCTTTAATCATGAAAATTAAGGTTTTCGACGGATGGCACAGTCTTTTGAAGGCTACAGTGAATGACAGTCATAAACGGAAACACCTGAATCTGTATAGGATGAGTCGAATTTAACATTATATTTTATTTTTAAATGCTGCATTGAGCATGGTTCAGACAATCTTGTATGGAAGAAACTTTTTGAAAAAAATATTGTTGACAAAATGTTGTATTGCTTTGACTTGACCAAAATTGTTGAAAAAATTTCTTTTATCGCATACGTGGTGTGATTCCCCGAAAAAATTATTCACCTAGGATAAACAAACATTATACTTCTGTAAATTGTCAAAGTGTCATTCGCATGTCTTGTTGTCTCGTTTTCGCTTATGCGATAATATATATTATGCACCTGTTGCCAAGATTGGTATTTTGACGTGTAGGACATTATTGCCCTAGCCGAAGGCGTGGGTCATAATGCCTACACGTCAAAATAACAGTCTGGCAATAGGTGCATATCATATTTTATCTGTCGAGAACAGATATATCGAGATAAACAAACACTCCCTAGAGGGATAAGCTCGAGATTATCGTTCTAGACAGATAAAAAAGAATATGCACGTATGACAAACCCCCTCGGCAAGCCTCTACCGCTTTGTCATACGTGCATAATATTTATTATCGCATACGCCGTGTGATTCCCCGAAAAAATTATTCACCTAGGATAATATAAACAAACATTATACTTCTGTAAATTGTCAAAGTGTCATTCGCATATCTTGTTGTCTCGTTTTCGCTTATGCGATAATAGTAGATTATTCACCTCTGTCCACATGTTTATTTAGACACTTGGGGAGTTGTTGCATGAGACGAAGGCGAATGTTATAACCCTAAGTGTCTAAATAAACATTTGGACAGAGGTGAAAACGCTATTTTATCTACCGACGGCGAAATAATAGCACTTTTTAACTGCTATTATTTCACCTAGGTAGATAAAAAAGAATATGCACGTATGACAAGCCGTCTCGGCAAGCCTCGACCGCTTTGTCATACGTGCATAATATTTATTATTCAACGAATGGCGAACGAAACGTGTTACCGTTTACGATTCGTGACGAAAAGTTTTACTGTTTACAATCATAATGGACGAACAACAGGACAAAATGCTGTATCACGCCATCATCAGTGCACCTATGTCTTGCGATGACCATGTGCATATCAGCGCTACACAAACTGAAGTGAGCAATCGCTTCAATTGTACGAGCATACACACACTTTTTCGTCATTTGTTAAAAACTCTTTGTGTTTCGTGCAATATCTCTCACATACAGCTTTTTGGATCTCTCACATCCGACAATGTGTTTTTGGTAATTTTAGTGACAATAAATGAATTGTCACTACAACCACGCACAATACGGCAGCCGTGGCGCCAACCACAGCTGCGATGCATAACTTCAAAAAGTATCGGGACGGGACGGTGAGAAAATCTTTGGTTGAAAGCACACGAGCAATTTTGCATTGATGGGACAATTATGCTGCGTTTTCCATTGTTTAGCCTGTGGTGAATATTGAATTACAATGGAAAAACAGCATAATTCTTGAGGTTATTTTCGACATAATAAACCTGCTGCCATGATGACTCCTAGTTGATGAAGTTAATTTCTCTGGCATATCTCAACTTCCATCAGGTTTAAGGTATAAACTTGGATTGATCTTGACATAAACAGCCTACTTTAATGACGGTTCGAAGATTTTGCGTTATACGAACTATTTGATGTAGCAAACTATACTTTTTTAAGGAATAAAGGTGACGCGAACACTTTGTCTCTGTGTGTTCATTTGCAAAATAACTGATATCGCTAAGAGTGGCGCATTCTACGTTTCTACTGAAATATTGTGTCACAAGTCACAGATGGTGCAACATCACTACTTTTAAGAAAATTACAAGAAGGATGCCGGATCGTCTGCCATTTTTGGGGAAATTTCTTTTTAGCCCCGTACGAAGTACGAAGGGGCTTATAGGATTACGATGCCGTGTGTAATTGATGGAATTCGAAGCAGACGGTAAGGGCAAAGTGTTTGCCTATGTTCATAGATAACGAATCCGCAATAAAAACTTTGTCTGTCCGTCTGTCCGTCTGTCCGTCCGTCTGTCACGTCGATATCTTGAGTAAATCAAATCCGATTTCAAAAATTTTTTTTCCCTGATAGTCAAAATAGTGAGGCTAAGTTCGAAGATGGGCGATTTTGGGTCGACCCTTCCGGAGCTGGGGCCCAATAAGTGCCTAACTGTTTTTCGACGATATCTCCAGACATTTAAGCACTACACTTGTAAGTGATACGTCAAATGAAAGGTATTTACAATACCGATCGACAAAAAAAAAGTTTATGAAAATTGGATGACCGACTCGTGAGTTAGACCCCTTGGTGTGAACTAGGTACAGGGCGGCAAGCCGTTTTTGCTTGTAGGTTGGCCAAATTTGAACGTATTTAGATGGATTTTGCTTTATGATAGGTATTGACCGTACCAATCAGGGAAAAAAAAGTTTATGAAATTCGATTCACCGGTCTCTTGGAGTGAGCTTATATGTGGCTACTCGGCCGTACAGTGAAGGTGGTGTTTTTTGTTAATATCTCGAGTAAACTTTGACCGAATTTAAATTTTTTTTTTGTTTGAAAGGTACTAACGAATGTAAAGCAGCCGTACTACTTTCCACCTCCTAACAAAATGGCCGTCGGCCGCCATTTTGGATTTTTGTAAAATCAATATAAATCGGTGAAAATGATACTTACTTAATTTTAGGTCAATTCGAAATTTGTGTTACATTTGAAAGGAACGTCGTACGGGGCTATGCGCTATGCGCAATTTTTAAGACGTACACATTTCATAAGAATTTTACTTTACCGACGTTTACGGGCGCAGTAGGCTTACTGTAAGAGTAGGGCGACGGACGAACTAGGGTCACGTACGCAATAAATGTACGGGTTTGTACGGGGCTCAGTCGCAGCAAACGCTCCGACTGTTCTGACGGCTCGTTTGAGTAAAATTTTCCTGCGAAAAATCTTTGAGTTCAGACGCTCCTATTGATTTTGAGTTTGCTCCACGTTTACCTTCTTCTACCAACACTTAACAATGCGACTATCAATTTACTAACTCAATGTATTAATAGCAACATTGGTTGAAGCGCCGCTCCGAGATCAAGAGGTCCCCAGTTCAAACCCAGCAACTAACATGAAAAAAAAAATTATCCAAGAAAGACTTACGATATAATTGAATAATAACACGAAGAAAAAAAATAACGAAATTTGATGGAATAATGTACATCAAAATTTCATTTTATTTCGGATACCAGAGCAAACGTCCTGACACCACACGTCTACTAACGTACCCGAAGTACGATCCGAAAATAGCTGTCTGCCAGCCAATTTACACGTCCACTACGTATACTATGTCCAGCGCGGTAACTTTTCTATCAGTGTGCGCAAAGAATTTTTGAATTCACATTCGGTAGATATTTGACTTTTAATATTTTTCATATAAACCGCCTTTCCGGCCGGATTTTTCTGACACAAGGGGCTGGACTATGTGTTATTATTTCCGGCAGCATGCTAATTTTAACACGTTGCCGATTATTGTGACTTGTCAACTTCAGGCACACCGGAAAGTGCTAAAGGAGTCAAGGAAAACCTTCAAATAAAATTCTAAAAATCAAAAATTTTACTGCTCGAGCATTATCCCCTACGTGTTAACGGTATTTTGAAGGTGAAATTTTCTGTGGTTTATAGATGGTGCAAAACCTGGTGCCCAAATTTTGAGATGTATGAATGTTTTTCAAAGAATGGACTCGGTGTTAATGATGCGTTCAACAATATCATTTTGAGGGCAAAATTGCGAAAAGAAAAGGTAATTTTTATCCTAATTCTAGCATTAATGAGCTTCCATGTTTTTCCGGAAAATGGATTTACTTTGAAGCCATTTTAACTGACTATATTTCCGAACCTATTTTCATAAATGTTGTGTCGTTTGAAAAGCACGGTCTAGTACTTCAGACTCTAACACGTAGGGCAAAAACTCTCCCGAGAAACCCAACAAAAGTACCTGGAATAGTCTTGTGTGTCCAGGCTATAATTTATAACGTTCTTTCTACATCGATAGAAGGTAGATGGTTGGCATACTTATTCAAGAGATCTCTACACAAGTATTGCAGTATCAATTCATTTTTCATTCAAGTATCAATATTCAGCAATATTTGAATAATCAAAGTGAACAGTTAAATCCAGAATTTCCTAATCAGGGTCCTTTGGAAACAGGAACAGGAACTTGTGAGACTTGCAATAAAACCACTTTCTATGAGAATGAATGTTCTATATTAAATATTGACTTGTTCACTTGTACAGCCATCGATTGGCAATGAATTGAATAATCGTAAACAAATATAATGAGACCACAGTGTGGTGAATAAACTTTCGGCAGTGAAGCCAGTTTAATTATTACCTGAACATATTCCCACCCTTGAAGCATTCATACTTCAAAATTAATTAAAAGGTGAAGAAAAATTTACGTTACCCAAAAACAGGTTCATTCTCACAAAATTTTAATTCAAAATTGTGCTAAAGCTTCTTTTCTGTAAGACTGGAGAAGATATCCCAAAGGGGCCATTAAACCTTTTCAAATCGTTATAATAATCTTAAAACTACGTCAGCAATTTTCAAATTCATCTCACGCTAGTTGACAACAAATTCTTAAATTAATTTGATCCTGAACCTCAAACAAAATCCACAAACGAACCAAAATTGAAAATCAAAATTTCTAACAAGTTAATTTACCTCTACCGTCAAATGAAAATTTACTTGAAACTTTTGAAAACAACAACTAACCGCCGCCACTTCGTAATTAGAATTTAAATGAACGAAAATTAACGTTTGAAAATTGGCTTTTACTATAAATACGATTTTCTTCGATAGGCAAAACTGATATCTTAGAAACGTTACGTTTAAAAATCGACTTGTGCGTCTTTAGCTTAGCAACATACTTCGAAAAATCTAGGAATCGGAGGATCTATACTCGCCGTGTGCTTTTCCAATTTAACCACCCTCACATTGTTTGTCATCATCTCCTGCATAAACATTCAAAATTCTTGCCACTGGCCACTTTACTGGTATTTTACTTTCTTCACGCAGTAAGACCAATTGACCTTCTTTGATGTTTTCTTGCGCTTTTAACCATTTTGGACGTTGTTGCAAACGTGACAAATATTCGCTGTACATTCCAGAATTCTTGATGCACACGTTGGACCAGTTTCCATCTCGACAGTCTGTTTATATTCTCTTCTATGGTAACAATGAGGTAAAGGGGAAAAAGTGCCTCAAGACTTGTGTAGAGAGCTGTAGAATAAGTATCCCAAATCACTACTATCTACTTTTTATTGATGTAGAAATAACCTACTCACTTATGAAAATCGGTTCGAAAATAGACAGCGAAAATTGCGTCAGAGTTGATGAATTTTCCAGGACAATTTTTTGGAAAACCCTGATCGCTGTTCAATTTCGGTCGAAAAAGTTTATTGGACAAAAGAACAGAACAGAAAAGAAAGGAGAAGAAAAGTGAAGAAAAAGATGAGATGAGAATATTGAAATTTCGTAAAAGAATAATTCCTAGTATTCTGCGCGAAACAACTTTATTTTTCGAAATCTCCGGAAATTCAAATTTTCACTTTTCCAATATTTCCAATCTACATTTTATATTGATTGCCAATAGTTTCTTTATCTCCTGTAATGTCATAATATTCACAATTTGAATGTCACTTTTAGAATCAAAATGGGCTAGATTTAAACACGTCATTCACAGAACGTACGTTTATTAACTGAAAATTTCGATAAATGGTCATTTGCGCACGGCTAACTTCGATAATTTCACATTTATTCACGGAAAACTTCGATAATTTCTCATTTATTCACTGAAAATTGACAAATTCTTGACAGTATACTAGATGTGTGTTTTATTTGTGGGGAATATGAATGAGTGACGGTGTCATAACGTGTTTATATTTCAGTTTGATTTTTTAAATTTGTTTTTTATGGTGATTATGACATTACAGGAGATAAAACCTTGTGCCATGTTCCCTGTTGCTAATGGTACCGGGTGCCTTAAATACATGAAATTTTTTTGTCACACCTTGTTCATTCCTTGATAACACAATAACTTGAGTAATCCCAATACTTATTATTCTTAGACCATAACACGGGTAGCAAGTAAAAAACGAAATGTTCAAACAATACTCTCTCTAGCAAACAAACCCTCACCTCTCTGTGTCCAATTCACACCTTATTTCTTTTTATCAACAAACACTATTTTACATTTTGACTGACTACGCTGTAATGTACATGTAAATTCCAAAGGCTACTTGATTCTTTCACCACGTTAATAAAAGTAGTTTGGTTGCTAGAGAGGGTAATCCATAATTGTCGATCCCATCAATGCAAAATTGCTAGTTTGTTTTCCGCCTTTCATTCAATGATTTTTACTACCTAAAATATGGACGTATTCATGGCTGCTTCGATAATGGGTGTCATTAAGCAGACTAAACGAACTAGTTCGTTCAAAAACTGTTTTATTTACGACAAAAAAGGTTAGTGAAATGAAAAGGAATCAACAATTCAATATTATCGGTAGAACTTAAGAATATTTGTGTTCAATATTATTTTACAAAACGATTATACTACAAATAGTACAGTTTGTCGGCCAGCATTTCAGCGGGTGGTTTCTTAACGGATTGGCCAACCAAGAAAGCCAATTTATGAGCGTACTGGAAATAAAATCCAAAAATTTTCACCACCTAGAATTGATTGGAGGAAAGGTAACAAAATATTTACCTGACAACAGGCTGGAACGCGAACAGTTCCCGGCCAATTGTAATACAGGAAACACATTTTGTAGGTCAGACGCTGCAAAACGTCCGGTGAATAATTGTTGTCGTCGTGCAGCACAATGAAATGTGTAGGCGTCACGGTTCCTTGTCTTACATTTTGTGGAACCAAGAAAAAGTCGTACAAAAACCGCCGAGTAATCGAGTGGTCAATGATACAACCAGGAGCAGGATTGTCGTATCCGTTGCCTTTAGCCTACAGATAAAAGATTCTCAGGTCAATGTCGGTTATGACTCAGCCAAAATGTTAAAGAATCTTCGCTTACAAGGAAAAGTCGTGTGTTGATACGTTTCTGGACGACTATGAAAGTGAATTGCGGTTTGTAATCCGGATTCTGTAACGTACAAGCTTTAACGAGCTGTGGTAGTTCGTATTCGCTGACCATTTTCAGTTGTCCATCACCAACACCGTCGCTAAATTGATATGTGAAAAGAAAAATCGTTTTTCGTAGGGACTTCAATCAGTTACCGATATATAATGATTTTGTCCGGAAGCGCTTCGTTTCGTTGCTTGTATGCATGTAGAGCGCTAATCAACGCTTGAGCTAAACCATTGATCAGCTCTTCTTTTTGCGATTGAATGACGGCCCGGCTGTACCATTCGGTGTATGTACCATTTAACGATGCAATAAATGCTCCCACAGAATTATCCTTTTTCTTCGTGTCATGGTAAGTGTCGATGCCACAGATCATGACATTTTTCAGCGGAATTTTGATGCTCCACAAAGAACCTCCGATTTTGCAATTCATTTGAAGTGCAATTTTGGCTATGATTGAACGGCTTTTAGCTTCATTAGCCAGTGTTCGGCTATTGATGACCTGAAATGGTTTTTTTAATCAAAATTAGACAATGGTGAGATCGTAGCCGCTCTAGAAAATATTTACCTGAGTAGGTATGGGTAATTCGCCACAGCACACCTTCTTAATGGCAGCGTAGCGATCATCGCGTGACGATGGACAAATTATCACAATAATTTGCAGAGAAGGATTGACGACTCTGCGAAGTAGCTGAACATATTGCTCGTTCTTGTCATCATTCAGAACTTCAACTTTCGGTGTATTGACTTTCAGGCCCATCGGAGCCGAATTCGTCATAATCGTTTCAATAAAATTTTGGGCGCATTTCATGTCTCGTTTCGTATGTATCACCATCCAGTTGGTCAGATTGATCACTTTGAACAGTTGATTATTACAACAATATTTATTGAAGTCGCCCCTCTCGGCGATGATTGTCTTTCCACGCCCGAATAGTATTTCTTCGTCTTCCAGTTGTCTGCCACTCAATTTTAATGGATTCGTTTCCAATGTCAGGCCCCAGTTCTTAAGTACATCTGTTGCTTCTTTGCTGGCGTTCAAGTTCTTACAGAAAGTATTCATCGCATCCACACGTTGGTTAGGCGTCACTCGAGTGATTGTTGCAATGTCTCTCATTACTTTCAGATCGCTGCGTAGGGCATCGGTGATGCCAGTCAAGTAACATATTTCCGGTATCAGGCAAAAAGTTATCGTCTCTTTGTCCGGTTTGCCCGAAACGCGTCGTTCTTCGCGACTTAACAGAAGAGGTTGTTTCGTATCAGCAAGATCAATGTTGTAATGGTTTTTGTAGTACTCCATGTAGCTTACGTCTTTACCACTCATTGTGAAAGTGGATTGTGGTGATTCGTTGAAGAGTATGTCATCGATTCTGTAGGTCTTATTATTGTACCGTGTTAGGACGACTTGCCCAAGCAATGCCTCCATCGCCTTTTGCTGAAAGTTATTTTTGTCCGATACATAGGCGTGCGTCAAAATGTCGAGCACAGTTTCTGTGCATAGGAGACGATGTGAAACATCCAAACAAAGCATGACACCATCTTCATATTCGTCAACAGCAGTCACGTAGCCAGGCCATATCTCCAGTTTATGCTGAGGAATGGGTTTCGGTGCAGTAGGATCAAAATTCTTCCGGCCGAATCGAACCAATTTAAGAATTTTCATAATCCGTTCGAACAGTACGTTGTACAAGTGAATGCAATCCTTCAGCAATTTCTTCTTTTTGAAGATGATGGTTACGGTGACCTTACTGTTGTCGTTATCATTGTTTGAAATCAGCATAGTTCGACTGTCCGGTAACAGGAACGGTAAGTACAATACGGATCCATCGAAAGTTCTCGTGTTACCAATGGTATCGCGATGTTGATTCAACAGCTTGTATCTCAATTGTAACGAGTGAATAGCTGGGGCGAATCTTACTTCATATTCGAAGACGCCCTTGTCCGGGTCGGTATTTAGACGAATGTAATTGGCCGCAATGTTCACTGGGCGTCCTGAATTAAAAAATTAAGAAAAATGAATGATACAAGCGGCTAGTTATCGGCAATGGCGCCGTTTGGAAGAATGCTTCAAAATTAAAAAAAAAACAAATCCAACTGAAGAGTAACGGAATACTACTTTGCCGTTGAGATCATTGTTAAGTCAACAATCACATCAAAATGACAAATACTTTTACAGATGTATTCAAAAGAAATGTACACGAACCTTTTGTTCCACGGCGAATAACTGGATCCTGCTCAGTCTCAACCGCTCCGATATTTATTTCTTCAAGTTCTTCCGTAGCCGACTCAACGGCTTCCTCAAAACAAACGTTACTGGAGAGAGTTTTCTGCTTCTCCTCCAGTAACAGATGTAAAATTTTGCCACGTCCCGACGTAGGCTTCGGTAGAAAAGAAGCTTCAATGCCAGATGTTGCATGACTTAACGAAGAAGATCCATCATGGCTTGGGGTGTTTGTTACAGAAGCTGGAGTATTGTCACTATCATCTGTTTTTTCGAGTAAAAAACGTCCCCGTCCAGCACCTTTGCTCAGCCCCAGGCCACTATCCAGAACGCTTGGTTTTGTATGAGAATCAGTATCTTTGCTGCTTTCATCTGTGCTGCCTTGCAACGATCGCAAAAATGCACCTCGACCACTACCACCTCTGATAGACATATTTCTAGTCGTTTGTTCAGGTTTATGACATTAATTACTGAAAATTTTCTGTTTTCATTAATTCTATAGTTTTGCGTTAACTTGATTTTTAGCTTTTGTGGACAAGCACGCTTTTTTTCCTTTTCCAAAAAAGATGGCGACGTTTTACAAGATCTACACAGATATTATGGTGAGTTAGGTGAGTAAGTTTCAAAAGAGTTGTGTTTGGTAGGGTGAGTAGGTGAGTAGGGTCTTTAAAATTGATAAATGGTGACCAAAAGCGGTCTGAGCAGCCATTTTTTGTAGTATCTAACATCAAAAAAAATACAAAAAGTTAAGCGATAGGTTTTTCGTACTGTATAAAAACGAATTTTGACAGACTGAAAACAATCGATAGTCATCCGATGAAGCATACATAACCGCAACTTAAACTAATTTTTTCGTTAAAACTTCTAAATAAGGTTGTGTTGGCTTCTTTGTGCAAGGTATATAATCATACTGAGGTAACGCAAACCCTCAGGGAATCAAAGTATATAAACACTGAAGGTAACGTAAATCCGCAAATACGGATCCAAAGTTTCGGGTGAATATAGTTTTTATAATGTTGGACACAAGTCAAGGGTATCGTTAGAAAGGTATGACCTCTGACTATAAGATACAAATTAACTTCGATCAAAATATGTAAACTCAGTGAACTTTTGTGACAAAATGGTTTCGAAGGGGTGCATGAAATTTCATGAAATGAAATTTTTTGTATAGGGAAGGAGCTGGTCCGATTTTACTGAATGCTGTTCTGAGCTCCCAAAAGGTCCCTGAATCGATGTGCGTTTTTAGTTTTTGGGTACATTTCGGAAAAACTTCTTTTTTGTTGAGGAGGGGCGTGGGGGACACTAAATATCTTAAAATTAAGTTTTTATCGTCTAATAACCTGTGAAATAGGTTTCAGTTGAATGGTAGAGACTTATTTGAGTCATACAAATCATTTTACAACCTTAAAACATTATTCTAAAACATTCTGATTCGCGGCTTAATCAGGAGTGTTCCATCGATTACATTTTGAGCAACAAATATAGCTTTTGCGAGCATTCCCACCCAAACGATTTTGATTTTGCGGTCAAATCACTCAAAAAACATTCTCCAATCATTTCCAAACCAATATCTCCATGTTCACGGAAGTCTCAAAATAATGTGGTTCAGTCCCACCGTGTCAGTGTTTATATACTTTGGATTTCATATAAAGAAACTCACATGTCATGAGAGGTGAGTTTGTTTATATGAAATGGCCATGTCCTCCGGTTTGTATGAACAGACCATACCTGGTTTATACTTTCATTAGTAGACTTTTGAAGTTTAAGCAGAGGGTAGAAAATGACTATTTTCTTGGAAAACAGATTTCCACAAGCTATATGACTTTCGAAACACTTAAACGAAACGAAATGTCAGTGCTTAATTAAAGCGCTCAATCCTCATTAAAATTTTAACAATTCGTCACCGCACTGGAAATATTTATGCTTTATTTTGCTTTATTTGTAAAAATTCCTACATTTTGAATTTATCAGTCAGGAGGGTCAGGAGGCGATCAATATTTATGTACACCGGCTCAGTACACTGTTTTGTTTTTATTTTTATAAGGTTGCCAACATGAGTGTTCCGACAAAAATGTTTCTGACAGAAGTCATTTTATGCATACATGTGCTGTTTTCTTCTTTGAAACCGAATCTTAAACTGGAAAAGGCTTTGTCTTAAAGTATCCAACCAAATTAATAATTCTCACAGTAAATTTGCAAATCGTTGATTTCATCACATTAGTTTTAATAAATAGTTCGATAAGTAAACAAAAATGGGCCGATCAGGACGTTCTCGTAAACGCAAAGATGCCATGAATCGAGTGAAACGTGAACGAAATGCAAAGAAGGAACTCGCTCGGCTAAAGGTATATTATCAACCGAGCATGATGGGATCTATATTAACATCAACCACAAAACTATTCCATTTTCCAGAAAACACTTGGACTCGTGGATGCTGATGGAAATGACATAAAAATGGAACTGGATGGTATTGCCGAGGTGAAAACTGCTGCGCAATTAAAAAAGGTAACTGATTTGATTGACTTAAGTTACGTGATTCATCGGCAAATGTGATGAAAATATTTTGTATCCTTGCGTCCTAATTATAATTTAGTGTCTCGTCCATATTATGTTTTTCGTATTTTCTGACCGCAAGCAAACAAAGCACCGTACTCAACGGAAAACTCGCCTTCGGCTCGAAATACAAACTCCACACACGTCTCAACAAATATCCCAGCGAGGCAGTAATGCACTATGCTCGTCTACCTTGTTCAGCCTTCAAATCCACATTTTTTATGTATCGAAATTTAGATGTTACAAATTGATGGAACAGAATCTTCTAAGGATTTTTATCAAAGTAGATTCCCCCGAAGCTCCTCCTGTGGAGATCTAAAATTCTTGGCTCTAGCAGTATTTGTGAACTTGCACAGTCGATTGAAATTAAAAGGCATGACAATATTAACAGTGCCTGAATGACACGATATCTGGATAGTAGACTCAACCTCTTTCCTATCTATGTTCAAGCCATTCTTATTTACTCTCTGTTAGTTGACCGATAAGAATCCTTCTTCTTGGCATTGATATGAAATAAATCCAACGCAACTGAAACAATGAATTGGGTAATAGTTTTAAGTGAAGGCCTAGCAGGAACATTGACCTCATAATTTCACATTTTTCTTAGCGTTGATAAGAAAAAGGTGAGACGGAGAGAAGGTTGAACAGCCAACAGGTTCAACATCTGTTTACCTTCGAACAACCTCCTCTGAATCCATCGACGTGTAAAACTTAGTTAACCATTTTTCGATCTCTTTTCTTTCAGGAAAAACAGGAAAAGGAAGAGAAAAAAATCCTGGACGAACTTAACGAAGAAGAAGACAAAGGTGAGAGCGTGGAAGTGGTGAACGAAAGTACACAAAAGGTTCATGTGTACAATACGAAAACGTTCCGCGATCAGTTCGGTACATTGCCGGCGTGGAAGAAAACAAAGAAAACACAACGGAAAATCAACAAACGAATTCACAGTCAGAAATTGAAGTTCAATCAGGCCTGGTGTACACAATATATACCGCTGTAATTCACCTAACGTTTAACAATAAAATGTTTTTTTAAGGAAAATTCTAACAAAAATTTTGTTTCTGTAAATCGATTTATTTCATCAGTTATGCTAGCATTGAATAGAGTTGAAAGATACAAATAGCAGACAAGAAGTGTCGCTTGAATTTTGTACCATTAGGAATCCGATTAACGAGTTTTAAAGCTATGATTGATGGTGGCATATGAAGCAAATCTTTTGGTAATAAAATTGTAAATAAATCATTGCCCATGTATGTCCACGTATAAACAATTTAACTAAATAACGACGACGACTATGCGACCTCTACTAATTTAAATTTACTCTCTAAATATAATGAACCAACTTCTCGACATCACGTCAACAGACATGACATTCAATTGAACGTTTTCAAAACCGCAATAACCAAAACACCTTACCACAATGAAGTCCCTTACTGGACTACACACCTGTATCATTCATTCTTTTGTTCCATCATCGGTTCACCCCTTTCCTCCTGCTTTTTTATTACATTGCCGCCAGTGAATCCCAGAAATGCACAGCAAACCGCAGCTCCAGCCCCAATTTTCGCACCCGCTAACATTCCAATGGGTCCTCCAACACACATTCCAATCAGTCCACCGCACAATGGATACATGGCTTTTTTGTACCGTACGGCCTGTTTTAGGCTCTGCTCGCCCTGTTCAACTTGTACTTGAGCTACCTCCACATTGTCAGCAATCACATTGATGCCGTCCTTCTGCGAATGAACTTCGCAATTCAATTTATTGAACATGTCGTGTAGGTCTCCAATTTCGCTTTGTAATTGCTCGAATTGTGCCAAACATGCCTCTCTCGATTTGATTTGATGATCGGATAATTGGAATTGTGTCTGAATCTGTGGTACGCTATGAATGTCCATAGTTGTTTCGGAATTGTCATCGTCCTCATCGAATGAAGATTTGGATGTTGACGGTGATTTCAGTTGGAGTTCTATACGGAAAACAAAAACTTAATTTTAGAGAGTTATGTCCCAACAAACTTGATTGGTGACATTATACCCATGTAAGATTTCATTTCTTCCATTGCACTTTGACGACTCTTCCATATCAATTCGTCGAATTTTTTTACGTCTTCCCTGACCAATTTACTCCGTAGACTGTCCATTTCCATCAGCAAGGTTTTCAGCTGTTTCACTACCCGCGTTGCATTGATTTCTTCTTTTTGGATTTTGTCCCAATCGCTCAATGCGAGACATTTTTTAATGTTTGATTTATGATTTCGCAGAAGACTACGATGATGGGGTATTCCAACGTCGTTGAATTTCTGAATGGATATTTCAGCGCGTTTCAACGGAATTCTTTCTTCATCTAACATTGTTGATGACTAAGATGCGCTAGATGCGTTCCAATTGTGATTTTCTTTTTATATGGTTCTCAGACGTATTATACGATGTTCTAGTTCAAAGTTTCTATTATTGTGCTCTTTGTTTTGTTTTTCAATTTTTACTTAAAATGACATATGATCTAATGGTGTGTGTACCAATTGTACCAACCCAACGGCAATAAACATAATTCTGAATCACTACTGTTGATAATTTTAGGCAGGGTTGTGTTTTTTTGAAAAAATTGGAAAAATCCAACAATGAAGGTGAAGTTGATTATTTGCAAGGCTGTAAACTTTGGGGGCCATTCTATTAAATACGCGGGAACACATCACGTCTAATGATTTTACAAACACAAAAATTCACCACATCATCACGGCGATGACAATAATCACAGCAGGTGAATTTTTGTATGATTTTTGTATCCGCCATGTTATCATCAAGTGTGGTGTGTCACCCGCGTATCCGTATCTGCGTGACCTCCCCAAAGTTTACAGCCTTCGATTATTTGTACTTCTTACTCTAGCTACACATAGCGAAGCGAAGCAGACCGGATCAAATTTTCTTTTGTTCTTTTGTCAAGTTTGTCAGTGTGACAAAAGCAAAATTTGGTCTCTTTCGCGTCCTGTATTTTTGAAACATAATCGTCGTTCCAATTATTACCTATTTCTGAAACTATCATTCGTTGCAAAAACCGTCTAGCAATGGATTTTAGATACAAAATATAGATTGCAGTGACCGACATTTCAGTTAAAAGTCACTAGTCCCAGTTTTACCGAAGATTGTTTATTTAACTAACTAATAGTAGTTAACACTTGCACACTCGCGGTGTCGACATGTTTTCGCACCTAACCTAAAGTTCTCCTAACAACTTTCGGTTAAGTACCCATATCAACATATCAACTTGAATGACTTGACTGACGATTGGTACGATTTGCCGAAATGTTGAGGCTTCAATAATATGTTCAAGAACACAACTGTTCTAGTTGAGTTCGCACTGAGCGTCATTCAAAGACAAAATTAATTCCATTAACATTTCTCATAAGGTATGCTTACCTGTTACTTCTCATTGATCGAAAAATCTAGTAAAGTTCAACTCATTCATATAAAATATAAATGCGACCAATCGAACCTACACCGCTATTTACGAACTTTCAAGGAAATATCGATGTTCATGAAAATTCTTCCAAAATGAAAATACTAGAGCTGACTGAGCCTTAAGTCAATATCTACAGTCAAAATGAAATAGGTGTAAAATCAGGCCAAAAGTATCATTTCTCTTGAATTATTTTCATTCAATTATAAAAGTTAAAGCAAAAAAATAAAATCAAACTAACATCAATCTATCAGGCAATCACTTTCGACATTAAAAATAGTCTAAACTCCCGCGTCGCAATTTGAATTTATGTTGAAAATTTTGATTCACCCAACCTATCATAGTCACCACAATATGTTGAATACAGTTATGTGATAGCTTTGTTTTAGTGAAAAATGGTGAAAAATATATTTTGGAAAATGTCTGTCTCTCAGCTGTTTGAAAATATAAATTAAAATGATGCTAAATGATTCCGTTTAACTCGCATCTAAATTGATCGAAATAAATACTGAAAAATAAACGAACAAGTGCGTCGTTCCGATTGAAACGATTCCGAAGCGTTTGTAACTTCCATTGTTTACTCGGGAAATTGCTTGAAATTTTTTTGATTTGTCGACAAAATAATAAATTGAGAACGCAGAAAAAAAAGTGCCAACGAAAAATAAAAACACGAAATTTAAAACAGTTTCAACAGTGCATTAATGAATGGACGAATTACAGTTTTTTCTTCAGTTAAACTTTAAACGAATTTCGCCAAATGAAAATATTGTTCTCGGTGCATGCAAAGCTTCTTTTTTAAAATAAATATTCTCTGAAGTAATTAGTATCGCGAATTCGATTAACAAGATTGATCGCAATTTATTCGAAAATTAACGTCGAAAAGTTAATTCAACAAGAAAATTTTATTTATTGTTGGTGCTAAACCGACCCGTGCTGCTGGGTAATCCGATGAGATCCAAAACGGACAACAAATGTTTTTCGACAACAATTTTCAACAGACAGGCAAGTGTTTCATTTTCGATCTAATTTCTACAATATTGCCAATCCGTTTTTCCTCATCGAATCGAGATTGCTGTTTTTTTTTACGTAATAATCAAACAATACGGTCGGGTCATCAGGATTTCGTACAAGAAAACCAAAAAACTAAAATGGTTTCTTCAACAAAAAAAAATTCTACGTCTCATTGATCTCAATTGAAAAAAGATATGTAGAGTGGATGGATATACGAAGCGTATTATATATTGCGTATACGACTATAAATATTATTATGTGACGTTGTTGCTTCATTGGTCTGTCTGTGGCTTTTTTATGTTTTTTTTTTTTGATACATACAGCGGTATCAAACTTGAACTAAATTGCGTTGACCTTGTTTCGAAATTTCAATCATACGTTTCTGATTATTTTTAGGTTTTCTTTTCGGCAAAGCTGCAGTTTGTGTTTAATTTCGAGAGAAAAAATTAATTTGTTGCATATTTTCTGTCTATTTTTAAAGTCTTAAAGGTGCGTATATGAATGAAGGTAAATATAAAAAGACAAAAAAAAATATATTCAAGTTGAAGGCAAAGTGTGTACCACCTTCATAAACACATCTCGTATATCGGTTGTTTTCGAAGAAGTAGAAAACAAAACGATCTCGTTCTTTATGTTCGGATGTAACGCTGAAACCGAACAAAATCCTTTGTTTGTACACACAACCATGCATTCTCATAAAAAAGAGTGTGTGGTTCATGCATTTTATTATAAAAAGAATAATTTCGGATTCATGATTATCTCCCGGACGCCATATTAATTCAATAAAAACAGCTGCAACGGTAATTTATTTATCATATTCCGGTTTGTGTATGTTTCTTCGTTTTTGACTAATTCTGGAAATCAATTTCGGAAAGCGAATTGTTTTATGTTCCCGTGAAGCATTTTTGGCTGTTGTCCAACGATGCGTTGAATATTGTTTTGTGCCTAATTTCGGTATAAGAGTTGAGACAATTTCCAATGATTTCTGAGAAATTCTTTTTGTCTCATAAAAAGTTGTATGATGTGATGCTTGCGACATATTTGCTGGAAAATTTTTGAAAATACTACTGATCACAGGTGTATTCTTTAAGTGTCCACTCCACTCAACAAAAAGTACTCCGTGAGAGAGCCGTGAGAGAGCAAGTTGTCAAATAAACAAAGAAAAAACTGAAACGAGCCGTCAGAACAGTCGAAGTGTTTGCTGTGACTGAGCCCCGTACGAACCCTTTACATCTATTGCGTACGTGACCCTAGTTCGTCCGTCGCCCTACTCTTACCGTAAGCCTACTGCGCCTGTAAACGTCGGTAAAGTAAAATTCTGATGAAATGTGTACGTCTTAAAAATTGCGCATAGCGCAATTACGAAGCCCAGTACGACTTTCCTTTCAAATGTAACACAAATTTCGAATTGACCTAAAATTTTCTCAGTCCTAGGACCCAAACTTAAATTTTTTCAACAATTAACCTATATTACCTATAAATAATCAATTTACTGATGAATATGCTAGTATATAGCTCGAAATAACTGTTATAACATCGTTATATAGCTCAATATAGCTGTATATATTTATATATAGATATCCATATTTGGGATGATTGAAACACCCCACACACATAACCAATCACCTCCCACTGATCAGTGACTTTGTGTTTATCATTTTCACCGATTTATATCGTTTTTACAAAAATCCAAAATGGTGGCCGATTGCCATTTTGTTAGGAGATGGAAAGTAGGACGGCTGTTTTACATTCGTTAGTACCTTTCAAACAAAACAAAAAATCATGAAATTCGAACACAGTTTACTCGAGATATTAACAAAAAAAACACCACATTTACTGTACGACCGAGTAGCCACATATAAGCTCACTCCAAGAGACCTAGCTCACGCTCCGGTGAACTGAATTTCACAAACTTTTATTTTCCCGGTTGGTGCGGTCAATACCTATCTAATAAAGCAAAATTCATCTAAATCCGTTCAAATTTGGCCAGCCTTCAAGCAAAAACGGCTTCCCGCCCTGTACCTAGTTCACACCAAGGGGTCTAACTCACGAGTCGGTCATCCAATTTTCATAAACTTTTTTTTGTCGATCGGAATTGTAAATAGCTTTCATTTGACGTATCAGTTACAAGTGTAGCCTTTAAATGGCCAGAGAAATCTTCGGAAAACCCAAAATCTCCCATCTTCGAACTTAGCCTCACTATTTCAACTAACTTTCAGGAAAAAAAAAATTGAAATCGGATTTGATTTGCTCAAGATATCGACGTTACAGACAGACAGACAAAATTTTTATTGCAGATTCGTCATTCGAACATAGGCAAACACTTTGCCCTTACCGTCTGCTTCGAATTCCATCAATTACACACGGCATCGTAATCCTATCAGCCCCTTTGTACTTCGTACGGGGCTAAAAATTCAATTTTGTCTCTCACACGGTGTACTTTATTGGTAAGAGGAAACTAAGCATTAGCCCTTTGCCATAACTAATTGCGCCACTATTTCCACCGACTCTACACTATTCTCTAAATCTCGAAAATTTTCTGATCTCTTCCTCCTGATTAACATTGTGAATTTCTTTGTTTACACTTTTTTATGGTCAAATACAGTAAACTTTACTATATCATAATGGGTATGTTACTATTAACGCTCTCTGAATTATTTAATTGTGTGCAATGTTTCTGATCTGACAACACAGACTATTTTCG
This sequence comes from Bradysia coprophila, assembly GCF_014529535.1. Taxonomy (NCBI): domain Eukaryota; kingdom Metazoa; phylum Arthropoda; class Insecta; order Diptera; family Sciaridae; genus Bradysia; species Bradysia coprophila. The sequence continues at coordinate 10,367,171 of NW_023503608.1, forward strand.
CTAATCAATTTCTATACTGTTATTTTCCTGATAAGATACGCCACTCTTTTTCAACCAGCAGAACCTTGACTCGAAATATCGAAGTATTAAAAACCATACACAAGGTCAAGCAATATTGCCGAATTGGTTGAATTTTGTAAAAAAAAAAACACAAAATACAGAATAACAATTCCATATCTGCTACTTGTCGTCTGATCGATCTACCTACATGCGGTAGTATATTTATTATATTGAGGTCAACAGTCTTGGAGCCGTGTGGCAGATAAGCTAAAGCGAAATGGAAGATTGTTTTTCGATTCTCCATCACTATTAAATTGGAAAATATGTTCAGTGTTCGCCAAGCGGGGCAATTCAATACAACACGAAATTGACAATATAAGTAAGACGGTCCCGTCGTTTGAAATCAATCATCTGATTTCATTTTATTTTGTTATCGATATCGACACTTCTGATTTATTTGTCCACACTCCTAAGGAATTTGTTGTCCATGACATCAACTTTCTATACCACACCAATATATTCAATCTATCACTTCTTCCGCACAACGTCCAACATAACAAAATCTGTTACTTCATTTGTTTATTTCAACATGTTGCTATATATAACAACACATCAGCCTGAGTCATCGATTAAAAGATGCCTGCTGAAAGGTTAATGAAATCATTAACAGAATTTGTCACGTTATTTAAAATGGCACATGCTCGGTTATGTGTATTGTGTACATTATGTAGTTAAGAGTCGGAAAATAGTTTTGGCTCTTAAGATAATTACACTCAAGAGTGGTAACACAACGAGATTCACTGCCAAAACGAAAATTGTTTATTTCTTTGAAATGAGGTCTCAATATATACTTTTGTACGAAAGCGTTTCGCTATTATGACGGCATAGGTCAAGTCGCTCTCTGTATGGGTTATTCTAAGAGACTCACACCTGAGCATTCTGATTTAGTGTTATTTTACTTGAACACTCGTGACGGGAAGTTACGGCGGTCTAGTTTCGTTAGCGTGTGAGTGAACCAAGGCAGCAACGAAATGCTGTAAATGTTTATAAATCAATACTAGTGACATAAATTGAAAAAGTTGTTGATATTGTTCAGAGCATAAAATAAATATCTCGTGACAGCATTCGCATCAGACTAACTCCCTACGAATCGATACAAGACAAACATTTGTTTATCATTCGCACATTGACCACAAATGTAAGGTGTCGTTGAAAAATACACATATTCGGATTAGACCGGTAGACTTAGACTAGGAGCTCAGAAATTGTCAACAAAAAATCTATCAGAAGGATCATGATTGAAATACAAGACATGTTCATAGTACTTTTACGCTGAAAAACTGTTCTGACACTTTGAGTTTAGTCTGGTAGAACTACCGTTCTAGGGCTCCACTGTATATCTTGACTGAACAATTTAAAATTTCTTAATGTAACAGTTCAATTTTTGAATCGATGTTGCTGTTGTGGATAACTAAAAACTGAAAAATCCTCAAATGCCTGGTCTCTCGTCATTCTTTTGATTTTCCCACGCTAAAATACAAAACATGAACAAATTTTTTTTATTTCAATTCCAGATTCAATTCGAATGGATGGCATGCTCTATGGCGGCTTGCCATCGGAGAGCAAACTTGCCACATACCTGGTGAGTCAATAGAACCAAAAAAAAAATTCCATTTATCATTTTGTTTAAGATGCATTATACAAAATATCCATATCCATGACAACTCAACAAAATGTTGTGCACAGTACATGCATGCCATTGTAAATAATAAATTTACCTGTAAAATATTTTTATCAAATGGTTTCGGGGGTCTAAAATTTACGTTTTTATCTTTCATTTACTAATTGTGGCAGAACCGACCGAATGTAACAACTCCGACATACGGTTTGACAACTGGGTTATCCAAAATTTCAATCGATTCGCCCATATCAAACAAAAAAGTTCAGGTAATTGATTTGGCGGTTAACACATGAATTTATTGTATTTTGTATTCTTGGTTTTAAAAGTTAGATGGAGAAGATACGAAAAATTCTTTTGTTTTTAGGATAAGGTAACCAGTTGTAACATTACATATTTTCTATTGATAAGTCTAATTTTAATACATAACAAGCGGTTCATCATAATACATTTCTGAATAACCTTATGATTAGATTTTGTATTATAAAGCACCGGGTTCACTTGCCCGTGAAATGAAATAAGTTTTTAGTGATCGAATATCGAGGCACTGGTAGATCGACGTTTACCTTTTACGTTCTCATCACGTTGGATCGAAACATCTATCTTTGTAATAGTCGTAGATGTCATGGAAGAGATCAAGGCTGTGTCCATCTGGAGAGTAACAGCAAGGTGAACAAGTGCGTGGGTGGCACCGACAATTTCATATAACAATTTGAAAAAGGTTTGTCACCTGCACATCTTGCCGCTTAGCGCTTCCCCCAGGGTGTACATCCTTGGAAGCTGATGATTGATAATGTTATCAATTACCAGTTGTACCATTTCTTCTTCGAACTGCCAGTTCTCAAAATGTCAAATTGAAACAATAAAACTTGCCCTAAGTAAAGAACTCGAAGACTTATTAAATTTCACGGCGTGAGTGTATATCGGCCTTTAGAATGTGATTTCATTTATTGGAAAAACTTTGTGTACATAAAATTAAATGTTTATTCACCACTCTCAACATCGCAAATATGCATCTTTGTGTCGATATGATCGTTTGATCATAGAAACAAGACCGTATTAACAAACCATTCGCATTTAGGTAACTCCTCAATCGCCAGAATTTATTCCGTCGAGAGTAAATTCATCTCCAAACTTTTATTCGCCGTATTCTGTGATCAGTGGGGGATTAACGCCACTTAAACAAAATAATGTAACGCCCATATTGGGTGGTAATAATTATTCCACAACTCCTAACAAAGGTTTGTGACCAACGTCTATGATATTAATTGATTCGGTTTGATCATTGAAAGCCAATTGCAGGAAGAAATCTACTGAGAGGCGATTCACCTCTCAGTAGTGGTGATTCTCCAAAACAAACTCCACAATCATCACCTCCTCCGCCGACTGGTGGTGTGGCTACTGGAATACATCAGGTGATATTATGATACACAGATTGTTGTTCGAGTATTTGAATTCAACTTTTCGTTGTACTTCATCCTTCAGGAAAATGTTGGCGGTACCACATATTTTTATCCCACCTCAGCCAATCACACAACCAATCAGGTAGCATCAACGGTTGGTTCGGAACAAGCACTTACATCACACAGTAATTCACAAAGCCTTAACTACCCGCATCCAGGTGAATTTTTGAAATCTTCGTTCTCGTACAATGGCCGAATAACCTCTGTCAATGCTTTTCAGGTCATGTGTATCCAGGACCGGCTTCCAATGTTATAGGGATGCAACCTCGAACACAATTGTCTTCGGCATTTTTCATTCCAGATGAAATGCGTAACGACATTTTGGGGAGAAATGAAACTGCAAACCTTGTTGATACAAATCCAAACTCAGGTGGGTAGACACTTTTCAGATGCGGTGGTAGAAGGTGTGTGGACGTTGATTAATTACTTTTAAACATTCACAGATCTCGAAGAAATCGATAACTATCATTCACTGTATCCTCTCGAAACACCACCGTCAGGTCATGGAAAGCTTACTCTATCACAGACCTACAAAGCTACGCACAATACGACTGGCATAAAATATTGTTTGCGTAGGATACATGGTATGGTGTCACCTACACAAGTAATGTTTGTAGAAAGTTCGATCTAAAAATTCGTTCTTCGTCTTTCAGGTTTCCGATTGCAATCAAAGAAGTGTTTGACCGTTGTTGATCAATGGAAACGACTGCAGCACTCCAATGTAGTACAACTGAAAGAAGTTTTTACGACAAAATGTTTTGGCGATCAATGTAAGCCCGGCAATAATTCAGCGATGTTCCAAGTCATCATTTCGTTTATTTATAGCCGCCCTAGTATTAGTTTACGATTATCATCCCGGCTCGCAGACGCTATTATCGAAATATTTTACGCCACCGAACGAAACGAACGGCTACACCGATCCATTCCAAGGAGATGCTCGACCATTTAGGTTCGTATTGACTAAATTCTGTCCGCCTGGTTACCGTTGTATTAATCGTACGACCGTTTGAAACAGTCACAAATCCAATCTACAAAGAATACCGAACGGACCATTGCTACAAGAAACGGAGATATGGGCCATTATTATGCAACTGACCGCTGGTAAGTTACTTTTGAAGATTATTTCATTAACGTTTATCGTATGGTCGTCGGACTTGGATATTAATCACTTTTGTCACTGCTAATGATTTTAGAGATTGGAACAACGAGTTACTTTTACCATTCTTGCGTTCACAGACATTTCTCGTTATTTTTTAAAATAAATCTTAAACTCTCTTGTTGGGTGTCTCGGAGGTATGCAATTTAAGCAAAGGATGTGAATTTTGCCCATAATTTGGTAGGACAGTTTTGGTCACGGTCCTTGTTGATTTGAATTTTTATGATGTACATTGTACACCTCTTCAAAAATCGACTGAACAACCGACTGAACCAATACTGCTCCGTAACTGTATAACTTACTCAAATAACTTACGGCCTGACCGTAACTATATCTCGATTTTTGTAGCACGGATTTTTATAAAAAAGAGACAGCTTTTCGGCATTAAAGTCAACTCGCTAGCATTGATGTAGGAGAAGTCAGAAGACAAGATTTGATGTTTAGACATACGTAACTCTCAGAAATTATTCTCGTTTTTAGATACTTTTTAATACATTGTGTCGGTGGGGTCGCCGGGTAGCAACTTAAGTGGTTGGAACTAACTATGACTCTGTTATATGTCCGTTTAAATTTCATTCATTTGGTGTGTCTCTGTTTTAGGCCTTCGTGCAATACATCAAGCCGGTCTGGCTTGTCGCACACTCGATCCGACAAAAATTATTGTAACCGGAAAACGTGTCCGCTTCAGTTTCCTGGGTATCTCGGATATCGCATACTTTGATCCGAACCAAACGAACCAAATGAGTGCTATATCCAACTACCAACAGGTAAACCAACTATTTGTTTGAAAGGAAATCTGCTTGAATAACGAATTTTCGAAATGGTTGCGCAGGAGGATCTAACATCACTTGGCAAATTGGTTCTAGCATTGGCCTGTCGATGCTATAAATCCGTTCACGAAGAAAAAATCCAATCCAGCATACAATATGTAACGCGAAATTATTCGTCCGATTTGAAGAATTTGATTTTGTAAGACATTTTTGTGAAATTCTAAGAAAATCCTCGAGTTTCCTGACTCACAATTTTGTTTTTGTTCGTTCAGATATCTTTTAACGATCACATCGACGAGACGTTGTGTCACCGATTTGATGCCAATGATCGGCGCCCGATTCTACACTCAATTGGATGCTTTGCAAACACAGTGCGACAAACAGGAAGACGAATTGGCTAAAGAACTGGAAAATGGTCGACTCTATCGAATGCTGGTGAAATTAGGCTGTATTAACGAAAGACCTGAGTACGTCTTAAACATATCCGACTGCATCGTCATTGTGCCAATTGTTTAATTTTTTTTCTTTTGTAAAGATTAAGTTTAGACGCCACCTGGTCTGAGACAGGCGATCGCTACATGCTCAAATTATTTAGAGACTATCTGTTCCATATGATCACCGAAGATGGAAGACCTTGGCTGGATCACGCACATATTTTGCAATGTTTGAATAAACTTGACGCTGGTACAGCAGAAAAGGTATGCATTTTACCCGACAGTAGAGGCTTATATTGCATTGGTTTAACTCTTCCATATTTCAGGTCAACTTAATGTCCAGAGACGAACAGTCCGTTTTAGTTGTTACTTATGCCGAATTAAAGCATTGCTTGGAGCAGTCGTTTGCCGAGCTGACCTCAAGCGTATAAAAGTTATTAAAATTTCCGCGGTGTATTATTATTGACTTAATCTGTTTCCACAGATGTTGTGAAGGTAAATTGGTTCGTCCATAAATACTGAAAATAAAATGATTGTTGAATGAGACATGGTGTGTGTGAATGTTTGTGTGTGTGATTTTTCAGTTGAAGATGCTGCAACTTCTTAGTTGACCATAATTTAAATTTAAATACTCATGTTCATTAAGGAAGTTAGCTATTTCAAGCCAAGATTTTTTTTTGAAAACGTACGTACCAAAATCGGACACATTTTCCAACAAACTTTTTTTATGTCCCGTGAAGCCAATTTTTTTTTTAAACGACTTCCATCACTTTAATTTATTGTAGTAGTCCTCGAAACAGATCGTTCTGACCTGATCTGAATCTGGAAAAAAGCGATCTGAAAATTTCAGATTCAGATTCAGACCTCTGGCGGCTTGATCTGATCTGATCTGAAATCTTAAAATTGGAAGCAGGTCTGATCTGAAAACTGAAAATTTGAATCTGGAAATTTTCGGATCAATCTGAAATCTGAAAATCAGTATGACTAAACAAACGCTAATTTATTAGAAATTCTTGAACTGCTGGGCTCCGCGAGTGCAGGGGAACTAATAAAATCAAAAATATTTCTATAATAGTAGCAAGTTTTGGAATTTCAAATTTTATTCTTGGGACTTCAGATCATTCAGATTGGATCAGATCAGATCAGAGTCTTCAGATTTCAGATCAGAATCAGATCAGATCAAAATTTTCAGATCAGAATCAGATCGGGTAAATTTCAGATCAATCCGAAAAAAATTCAGATTGATCTGATCTGTTCCGAGCCCTAAATTGTAGCCACTTTGTTATACTTACTTTGACCAACCTAACAAGGTTTTATATAAATCCAAATTCAAAAGTGAAACTAAAATTCGTCCAAAATTTGGAAAGTCCGAAGTGAGATGGTGGAAAGTCTAGTGGGACCCTTTTACGACTTCAAACAACCAGTAATGAGAGTGGCAATATCTCACGACCATCGTACGTTCTGTTGTCTTAACTTAATAGGTTTTTCAAGTTTCAGATTTTGAGAAGTTGTAACAGTATTCATAACGGCTTTAACCTGTCACAGACGGCTAGCATATTAACAGTTTTACTATATGAACAGACTACTACTTCAAAGATCGAATTATTTCCAAAAGATTGATGTCAAATCTTTTACTTCATTTTTTTGAACATTCTGTTTGCCATATAACACCTCATGAGTCAGAGCTTGTCGTTTATTCTGCCGTTGTCGATAACAGATGACAACCGTCTGTAACAGGTTAATATTACCTTTGCTATGGTATAAGAAAATATCGGCAACGTTAATTTCCTCACTAGTTCAGTTTCGACTCAAGCTCTATTGGTTTTTCTTGATAATCTTGAGCCGCATAACTGTGCAGGAGTTACCGAGTTACTCTGGCTCGACTTAAAGCCCTCGAGTAGTTATAACTATCGAATAATCATAATTCTCGTTCAGTGACTTTTGAGGGATTTGACTCTGGATGGTCTCGAGCATATTATTGTTGTGGGAATGATTACTAAAAAAAACTATTGCTTAAAAATAAACGGAGGGGATAACCACTGTGGAAAAATCTGTCCGAACTGTTTCAATTACACTATTCAATTCCAAAAATTCCATTGAGTTCCACAATTTTTTTTAGTTCCGAAAATTCCGTGGTTTCAAAAGTGATAATTCCAACAAATTCCAAAATTCCACTAACTTCCAAAGATTCCACTAAATTCCGAAAATTCCATTGGCCTGTCCCAAAAAATTCCACAGTGGTTATCCCAAGCTAGCAAGGGCTCACCTCTGCTATTACTTGTGTCATTGGCAAATTAGACGTAGGGGATAATGTTCGAGCACGGGCACGCCGAAAAGTCCTAAGTTGGTCGAGGATTTAAAAAAATTTATTCGGAGGTATTCCTCGACTCCCTTAGCACTTTCCAGTGTGCCTAAAGTTGACGAGTCACAATAACTGGCAACGTGTTAAAGATTAACCTTCTTGGTGCTGTCGTTTCGAAGCTACCTACTTCTGTAAATTGTCCGTTTTTCATCAAATTCTTTTTTGTTGCAGGTTTTATCGAGAAAAGCAAGAAAAAACACACCGTTTTATTAGCAATTAGTTACTTTTAGTGGAAATGAATTCAGATAAAATGAAGAAGAAAAAAATGGAAACAATGAATGTGGTTGACTTGATGAGACATTACGCACGTGGTTATTTTTTTTATGATGACTAAATTAAACGAAAAATAAAGCAACACGAAAGGATAAACAAAAAAAAGAGATGAAGATACAATTACGATTTGAAATGAAAATGGATCGGATAATGATGTCATTAGGACATATCCTGTGAATTCACTGAAGTATAATTTCAATTTTTGTGATTTTTTTATTTTAACAAGAAAAAAATTTAATTTCTTTTGGAATGCTTCATTCATGAATAATGTCGTAATAAGTGAAAGATTGTGTTTTGAAATTCTTTGTGATTGATTACGGTAGAAATATTGTCGTTTCTTATACATTTTTTTTTAAACAAAAAAATATTTTTTAGTAGATTATGATTGTCGCCACAGTATAAAAAGATTTCTCATTAGAATTTAGTGGTACTAAGAAATAAGCGCATCTAAATTTTTTTTAAATGATTGTATGGCGATATATGCATGTCAACCAACAAAAACAATAATTTTTTTTGCATTTTTTTATCAATAATATGAAATATAGTTATGAAAAGCTGCGATGGATTTAATTTTCCTCTTTTGTTTTATTGTTCTTTACTTGAAAACGAAGCTCTTTTTTGATTTTGAAGAAATTTGTAGATTTTTCGAGTGTCTTAATCTAAGGCCTAAAAACATCGTCCCTATCAATGCAACTGAAGAAATGTGTTTCGTTTCCGCCGATACCGACGTACCGTCGATTTTTCAAAAATATGTTTGTGGAGAAGCAGCTTTTCTTCAATTTTTCTTTGTTTATAATTTTTACTTTAGTAGTGTAAATAAGGATAAAAATTGTGATTTAGAAACTAAAATTTAAAACAAAAAGAAAATTCCATGTTTCGTAACCAGTCAAAAGTTTCGTTAAATAAAAATCACCGAAAAATCGACATTAAAACCATTTGCAGACAGATAACATCTCTCCGAAAGAGATGTTCCGGGTGAAAGACTCAAAAGTTCGAAAAACAACTGATTGCATCTGATTAAGAGAATTCAAGAGATTGCTTTGAGGTCTGCAAATGATGAATAGGAAAATAAAACTCTGAATGATATCAGAATCGGAAAGGTTTTGGTTTGTTTTGAATAATTAGAGTAGAAGTTTACAAGATGCACAGCGCGTGCGTGTATAAGCTTCAAACGTATAAACAGTTTTGTTTGCTTGTGTGGATCAGTTGAAACGAGTTCATGCTGAAATTTCTGTCTCTGACTGTACTTCATTTGTAGAAAGCATCTCTCACTTAAAAATATTAATCATCCATCTCTCATCATGAGAAAACTCTGGCCAGAGCACATTGCTTACTCTTGATTTGCATATCAAATCAATGTAAAGTTAACAAAAATTGCTTTTGTTTGCAGCTCTTTTCACATTGTAAAATGTGAAACCTGCATTTGCTACCAATTTTCTTTGGTTGATTCATTTCAAAAGAGAAAGCTTAGCAGCAAATGTAAGTTTGACATTATATGACGATACGAAAAGTGCTGAAAACAGAAGCAATTTTTCATTTTCATTTTTCAATAACATGCCACATTTTGACGTGCTTAAAACGGCTACCTAACTGATCAACTTTTTTTTATATGAGTTTATAGGAACTTGTGGATGAAAAAGATTTCTCATCCCAAGGTCTCACTTCAATTCTATGATTTCGAGTACTATCAAATCGTTTGTTTAATTATCCTTATTTGATTAAACTGTAATGCATCCAAAACGTTAAGCTGCACAGAAGATATCATTCAGAGAATTTAAATGAAAAATGTTTTGAACCAAGAAGCACAAATTTTTGTTGTACTAATTAAGTTAATGGAAAAGAGAACATTTTACAAAGAAAAAAGACATTTTTTAGTATATTACAACATGCAACGATGATTGTCTGATATAGGAAACCCATTATGGATGTGTGATGAATGACGAAATAATTTAATTTTTCTTTTCTTTTAATTTTATCTTAATTGTGACAATGTGAATGAATATTTAAGTATAAAACTAGTACTGAAACGACAAGGAAAAAGTAATTAAAATCTAAAATTGATTTAAGATGCGATACGTACAATTTATAGTATTTTCTAAAATGGGCAGCTTTCGACGTAAGAGAAAAAAAAACGAAAATAAAACAACAAAGGAAAAGTTTGAAGAATTTTTTTTTGGTTACATTTAGAGTTGAATTGATGTTGAAAAATTAATAAATTAATTGATTAAAAGAAGAAGAAAGAACAAAATAATCATCCTACAAAGAATATAAAATTAGCATTTTTTTGATGGAGTTAGTTGTGTCTATTTCTTAACTTTACTTTCGTTTTTTTTTAGTAGGAAAACTCTTTTCTTCTGTGATTTTATGTTTAATTTCGCAGCTTTTTCTTTCTTCGAAGAAGAGGAGAAAATAATTATTTTGTCGAATGAATTGTGCATTGAGTTTTATAGATTATATTTCATCGACAGATACCGACTTATTGCGATGCAAACGAAATGTTAAATAAAATAGTTCCGTTCAGCAAAAAAACAATTAAAAATTAAAAGAAAATGAAAAGAATGAAGTGAAAACAAAGAATGAATGGCATAAAAACGAAAAAAAAAATATTTTAAACTAAAATTAAGTCAGAAAAGTGAGAAAGTATTAATTACATAGAAAAACAGAGATGATTGGAGCAGTGTGGCTTAAAAGAAATATTGAAATAGAGCGCACCACCCAGCAAAACAACAAAAACAATGTATAACAATCGATTTTCGATGCAAATAAAACAACAAAAAACTGTAAAGAACTGGAAAGTGAAAATAATTACAAACGCAATGTGTCTGTGTAACATATTTTTGGATAATTTATTTTTCGATCTGATTTATTTTAAGGATTTACTGATGTAAATGGAAACAAATTTATGTCAAAATGTATAATGAAACATTACGAAAAATATATGTTTATTAAAAATAATCTGTTGTGTATCAATCAGATTCTGTGCTTCCACTAGAGAAAACATTTATTAATCAAATAACAACGGTGGGTGTCGGTTTTCTCTACGTTTCATTTTATTTTATTTATTTCAGTTTCACCCCCTACACATCTATGCGGGGAAGTTTGAGGAAATAAAACTAATTTGTCTAGCATCTAACTCATTTCATCAACACGTTATTCAATACCGAATAGAAAGTTAGTAAAAGAGTTTCAAATTTGTGTTACTAAAATTGCATCGTAAATTTTTGTTTCATTTGAAATGTATTTCGTACGGGCTTTCGCAGTTGCGCTATGCGCAATTTTAACCTGTTACAGACCGTAAGCATATGATCAGTATTATTATCGGGTCTATTACTTCCATCGATCAAAGTATTTTTAATCTGGTAATTTCAAATCTTGTACTTCAATTTTTACTACATGCATTTTACTACATATGTAATAAATGACCAGATTATGTCATTATTTTTCTCGTCGTTATCGATAACAGATGTGACAGGTTAAAGATGAAAACTTTTAGAAAATTTGCACATGCCGCAATTGGGCTAGGTGGGAAATAATTTCAAGTACGCACTAGGGATACTTATTTACATTGAGAAAGTCTGGTCCGAGGACTGGTCTGGCTTCAAGAAATCTACTTTTCTTTGACGATAAAATGCTCCAAAATGAAACAATTATGTTTTTGTTAATTTTGTTTTTTTATTGAATCGTCAATGCATTGAAAACGACAGCTCCGTAGCAGAACCAATCAAACGGCTAATGAAAACTTTTCCGATTGCCAAATTCTTGATCAATTTTGTTCAATTTTTTTAAACAAAAATTTACTCGTTTATGAAGAGCCTTCTATTCCGAAACAGAATTAGGAAATTATTCTTTCTATTTCCAAAACAAAATGAAGATATTCAGGAAGGCAAGTGTTGCAAAAATTATCGTGTTCGATTGGAAGCTAGTAACTGCGAACGAGGTTTCACTGCATGAAATAACGGTGCAATTGGCGCCAATGAATCTTCCATAACGTTGTCGAATAAAACTGACCTTGCAGAGACCATTTGATTGACATCCAGGAATAACCAGCGGTTGCTCGTTTATCAAGAATAAGATGTCGTTATCGCCTCCAGGGCAACTAAAATTATTATTTGACTAATTTGAACGAACATTGATTTATCAAACTTGACACCTTGTAACTTACTCGTAACGAATCGCAGCAATATTTGTAGCCATTGGTGAGATAATAGAAGATTTCCATTCTCGATTGGCCTGTTGATTATAATTTGCCGCAGTCAACGGTTCATCGTTTCCGAAAACGCGCAGTGCTACCAAAAGAAATTGGAAGTGGTCGGCATGTGACACATATAGTCGAACGCGATCATCTCCACCATCGTTGTCCATAAAGTCCAGAAGCTCTTGAATGACTCCACAATTCAAATTTTCGAAAAGAAGTTGTGGACCACCATGACCCCAGTCGATGTAGAAGTGAAGGTCCTCCAAGTATTCCAAAATCAAGAGGTCATCCAACGAAAAAGTGCCGCAAAATGGTGCTGGAACTGACATATTCCAGGCTTGCTCATAATAACAGATCTCCCAAAGAGTGCGAACTTGTCTCTCAGTCAAACGTTGATTTCCGGTAAGGCCCAGTTTATCATTAACGCGATTCAACATGTTTTGGAAATGCGGTCCATTTATAAACGCAGCTTGCTCCACAGCTGATCTAACACTAGCTTCATCGAAGAGTAAACAGTCTGCTTCATGAGGTCTCAAAAGCATATCTGGATCGGGTGTTGGTTCTATAAATATTTGTTCATAATCACCGAATAATCCATCTGAAAATGCTTTGACAGTAGCTTCGGAACGTTCGGGTGCTGTTCTTTTGAAGACAAAGTGTGTTCGATTATACGTCGTTGGCAAAAGGGTAGGAAAGGCCTGTTGAAATCGTTGAGCTATTTCTTTCATTTCGTTCGATCCGGATATAGTTAGTAAAGTTTCGTATTCAGCTGTTATGTTCGGATCGAAATTCCATGTGTCAATTAAATCGAAATCTTGCTGGCAAAGAGTTCCCTGTCCAGCACTTCTGGCCGCTTTAATATTTTCGACTTGTGGTTGAATGTTTCGAATTCTTCCAATTTCTTCATTGAAAGGAAGGCGAGAAGGGTGACGAGTGTAAAACCAAAACTTTGATGGAGTGCAAGTTGATGTTGCTGGGTTGAACGTTCCACGTACGACATCGTACGCAGTGAACACAGAATATTTGTTTAAATGAAGTCTCAATCGAAGTGGATCCGACGAAAAACAATAGTTTGGATCAGCAAGTCCGATGGAGACAGCACAAATAAGAAAAATTAAAACTTTTATCATTTTCGTTTTGAAAACTTTTTCTTCTACACTTTGCAGTTTTTAATTCACTAATAAAAGTTGAAATGTGATGCTGAAACGGTTTTATATCTACTAGAAACTAGATAAAATGCTTGATAAAAAAATGATAAAAACATCAATTACATTCCGCCTGATGATCGATTCATTTTTACAAACAAAAAATCATCGTCAACCACCAGTTGCGCTTCTTAACCTTTCACAGACGGCAAGCATAATCATGAACAAAATAATAGCAAGAATTTATTTAAAATATATTTTGGTATTTTATATGTAAATCTTTTACTTCATTTGATCTAATATATTTTTTAGCATAAAATATTTCACTTTTTTTGTCATTGTTGTAGGTACATGGAAGATGACATAGCCGTTTCTAAAAGGTTAAAACTTTTGATAAAGCTTTTAGGTTATTTATATAAAGTTTTTTCACAACCTTAAATGTACTCCTGAATTTCCACTTAGCAAAACTTAAAAAAAATGTTGGGTGGAGTTCTTTGAGCAATCACGATCTCTTGATCAAAGCTAGTTGCTGGAGTATTCTTTGGTGGAAAGTTCATTCGATCGACGATCGTTGTTGCTTCATCTTATAGACCTTTGCTTATAGAAGAAAGAGTCTATTTGCACTTTCTTCTTATTGATCGAACTTCATTTTCTTCATCGAAATTCCAGTTGGTGTAACAGTTGCAACTGTGGTGTGCAGCATAAATCATTATCGCTGCCAACGGTAATCGATTTGCTTTTCGATTTCGGTCAGACTGCAATCATTGAACTCACAGTTGTACACGTAAGAACTACTCAGCGGAAAACTATACGTCTCCTACTTCAGAGTAGGAACAGGAGCACCTCAACCTTTTCTTCTCAGTATTCCTTCGTGTGTGTTACTTGTCTATTGTAGATTGCATGGTCGTATACCATTTGTAAGTTTAACTATACAAAAGTTGTAGGTACACTCCAGATAGACATCTCAAACAAAACATTATCATTATTGAAAACTGCCGAATCCACTGTGAACATAGAGAGTTCAGCGAGTTAAGTGACTGCTTTAGGCCAATTGATTGTACAAATCTCATCATCCAGCAAAGCTGTTAACAATCGAGAAGCATGTCGGTAAACATACCAGCACTGTCAGCTCTGTTAGTTTGTTCTATTTAATCGAGAATAAATCTTCAACTATTTCAACAGGCATTTTGTCATATATAAATCACATGTTCACACGCATGTGTGCGTATTTTGACAAAACATTGAACATCTTCATGACGGAGACTCCATGTCATAGGAAAAGGATAAGATAGAATTTCTAACTCAGTTTCTGAATTATTAGATTAACCTGTCACATACGGCTATTCATCAATTATCAATAACGACGACAAAAATAATTTTTTTAAATTAAGACAAAAATAATGACAAGCTCTGAGTAAAACGGCCCTTTATATAGCAAAATATATGTTTAAAAAATTGAAGTCAAGAGATTAAAAATACTTTGATCGATGGAAGCACAGCACTGAACAAAGCACTAGAACAGAATTTTCAAGAGGGGCCTTCTCGACGCAGTAGAAAAAAATAATTAAATTAATTGGAACGCAGCAGCAATTTTCAAAAATGAAGGGCCAACTGACCGTTAGAAAAATCTGTTCTATTGCTATGATGGAAGTAATAAACAAGATAATAATACTGTTCATATCAATGCTCTCTCCAGCAACAAGAGAGAGAGTATTGGTCATATGCTTGCCGTCTGTATCAGGTTAACACCACGAAATGCTCTCTAAAAGATTAAAATGTTTGTTTCAAAGCCACAGTCACGAGAAGTTAAGATTTATTATCAAACAAAAAATCAAATCAATTTATCTTTTTCGTACAAACTGTCCCAGAATTCCATTCGTTTTTTCTCCGGCAACTCTATGTACGACAAATCGGTCGAAATATTTAAACACATGTATTTGTCGATAGACTGAACCGGCTTCCAATCAATCGGCTCGATGAGAGAATCATTAGGATTACCCAATTCGGCAAACGTTGTCCATATACCAATCATTCTGGAAATTGTCAACCATTCTGCACTATCTAGTTGAATCGATTCTACGAAGATATTTCGAAAAATATAGGACAAATCATCCGCATGGCATGATCCGCGAACTCCTTTGCCACAGACTCTAATTTTGTAGTGATTGAATGTGTCTGAATCAAAGTTGAATCGATAGACGTATGTTGGTCCACTGCGATCATCACTTATGCGTGCCAAAATTGTGCGATGTAGACCATGCCAGAACCTGGAACGAGATGATAACAGTCTTAGGGAAGTTCATGACTAATACCAAACAGATGACGCATGATGGTCACGTTATAAAGTGACATCGAACTGCAATACGTCGGATATGGACAAGTAGTGCGTACGAATATCTTTATAAGAATTGAACGTGTGACACTTTTGTGACTCATATCCGATGTGTTAAAGACGCCATTGCTTTTATTCTAAAATTCACCATTTGTCCGTTACAAGGTCAATGAATTCCAGAAGTGTATCCATCGAAGGTTCCTTGTCCCCAAAATAGAACTTCTTTATCCTCGTTCCAATCTCTTTACATGTTTCACTATTAATCGCATGTCCCATGTCAACCGGAACCAAATACTCCGGATATGAAGTGATATGATTCAAGGACTTTGGATTATCTACCGTTTGGCGATACAAATACAGGCCATCATCGGACGTTCCTCCAATTAATAATGGGATTTTTTTGCCCCAAGAGTATCTTTCCAACTCTAAAGGTGTCGCCGGAAGAGCACATTGTTCACTCACATAAGGCTCGACAACGGGTCCGAATACAAATAGATTTTGCTTCTTATCGTCTTCGGATGTCGTCAAAACCATTTGCAGTTTTGCAATATCGGCCGGATCAGCATTCTGTAGTACTTCCAAGGCCTTTTCGTCGCCACCCGTTTCGTCCCATCCTAATAAAGCAGCCAACTTTTTATATGAATTCGTATCGGCAACGATTGACCAGTTGTTCAAACCACAACCAGACATTAAGATGGCCTTGCTGAACAAGTCTTTAGCGAGGTCTGACATCATCATGTAGTGAACAGAACATCCACCTGCACTTTCACCGAATAGCTGCAAGAGATTTCCGGTCATTTACATAAGTTAACCGATTCTTTGTTTAACGCAAACCGTTATGTTATTTGGATCTCCACCGAAGCATTGGATGTTATTCTTAATCCATTTGAGAGCCATCGCCTGATCTTTTAAGCCTGCATTACCTGGTACCGCTAGTTTGGGATTTTTGATGCTGAGAAAACCTAACGTTGACAAAGAGAACGAATGAAACATTTAGAGGTGAAATATGAAACCGCAACGATAACTTATGTATAAGTCAGATCTAAAAAACTTCGTGACGGAATGGTTTTTGAAGATTAAAGAGAATTTAAAGTTTAAAGCAATTATATCAAGATATCGAGGAGACATAGACTAAAATACGGATGAGTCATGAGTCCGTATCAAATATACACATTACCGAATGCTCCTACACGGTAATTGAGCGACACAAATACGACGTCCTTCTGCATCAAATAATCGGGGCCATACATTTCGATTCCACTTGATCCCCACATGAAACCTCCCCCATACAAGTACACCATGACCGGTCTCCGTTTCTTGCATTTCATATAAACACTGCCATCTCTTTTGCGATGAACATCGTTAGTGAAAACATTTAAATGCAGACAATTTTCATCGCCCATAGTCTGCTGATAGACTTTATCGAAAGCCCAACACGGCGGTCCTTGGATAGTCCCATCGATTGGTTCACTCCAAGGTTCAATGGGTACGGGATCCTTCAATTTACGAGTTAATTTGATTAAACAAAAAACAGGATTTCGAAATTTTATTACCCGAAATCTCAATGATCCTATCGGTGGTTTGGCATACGGTATGCTTTGAAAGCTTAGGTAGTCATCCCCTAAGATTGTTGTTCTCTTGATGCCACGAACCGGACCAGAATTCGTGTCAATTACCAACGTCGAATGGCTCATTTCAATCACTTTTTACTGTCAACTAATCGATAGGTCGAATAATGAATGCAATTTTCGACAGAAAAAGCAAATAGTAAATGGATATCGGAGATGCTTGACATTCACTTTCCACTAAAGATTGTGAAGCAAAAAACCGTTTCAACTTACTCTTATCAGAACATTAACTTTTGAGGAGATAACGTTTTGATCGATAAACAAATGAAATTAATTGTTTGTTTGTGTAGAGCATGGAGTTTAGCCAGTTATATTACCGGAAAATGAGCGTATGTTGAATTGATTTTTATCACTCAGCAGATTTGCAATAAAATCAAAGTATAACTGGCTATCGAATCGACTAATGAAAATTCTGAAAATAGACAAACTAAATGGAAAGAATGGATTACTAGCAAACGAGTCGTGAAACAATCCCATTATTACAGTTCGTCAAACAGAACACGAAATTGATAAACGATTGAATCTTAAGGAAGTACAAAATATATAGAAAAGTATGTCACGAGCGTGATAGAGACGCAAGTTATTGATAAAAATGTGATAGAAATAGATGCAAATTATTAATGATCCCAAATCTGTTACTTCATTTTGTTAAATATCTCAAAATCTTTTAGTTCAATATTTTTATTATAAATTCCGCTATATGTACATCTACTAGATTAGTAGTCCGGAAACACATTTTTCCCAGAATGTCCCAGAAAGAACTGTCCTGGATTCAGAAACTAAGACTTGGATTCAGAAACTAAGACTTCTTTAAAAACCACCCTTCACTTGGGGTTACGATGAAGAATCCTTCTCCAGGAATTCTACGGCCGAAAAGAAGAGAAATTCTATAGCAGAGGTCACATTTGTACTTAAATACTAAATTGTGCTGAAATGAAGTTTTTATACTCCAAGTCGTTTAAAGCTGATTTCTACATAATTTTGGGTAAATTTGCTCTAACGGCTAGCTTTAACCGACTACAGATACACGTAATCATTGTAAGAAATGCTTCAAATAACTTAAACCACTTATTTATGAAGAATGGATGACAATTCCACTCATCCTAAAGGAACGGGCACTTTATAAATTGAAAATTTTGTCGTAGGGTGACCTTGTTGCAAACAAAATTTCGTAACAGATACTTGTTGTGAGGCTGGTATGGTAAGTTTGGTATTGTTGTAAAGCTTAGACTGCAGGCTGATCAGGCATTATTGTTTTGTTGCAAGAAGGGTCTACCTGTGTATTACAGAGGAGTTCAAGTTTCGCCGAGGAGGATGAAAATAAACTTTTTCAAAAATTGTACAATTCAGACAAATTTTGTAAAATGGAATAGAGCATGGAATCCTCTATCAATGCCATTTAAAGAGTTTCAAACTCTCTTCATCTTGGACATATCACCATTTTAAAATGTCGAAATTTCGACTTTAGCTGGGCTCAGGCTAAATGAAATACAATTCTTGTACGAGCTCCAATGTAATTAAAGTCAGGCCTGTACTTTTATAAGTACACTGGATTTGCGTGAAATATCAAATTTTACACTGGAAAGCGTCTTAGTTTTCTGACTAAAGGTAACAGAAACTATAGCTGGACTATAATGGGCCACATTTGAAATTGCGTTAACTGAATCGTCCAAGATCGATACTCAGAAAAATTTTCATGCTCGAGAAATCGAAAAAACTGCTATTGCTATGGAGGACGACACATTATAAACGACTAACGACGAAAACTGAAGTGTGAATACGGCATCTAGCTGTCGGCTCGGATACCGCAATAGTTCTCTTTAATTTGAACTTGTATTATAAAGATCAAGTCCAAGGTTATTCGAAATGTCAAAAATCATCCAAGGAGAACCCTAACCTGAAAGAATGTGCAGTGAAAATTAGCAGTCACTTTGTTCAAGTTTGAGTAGAAACAAATGTTTGAATGGTTCTCATCGAGGTTCTCATGGCTTGCTTGTAAAATATTGAGCTGAAACACTTACGCTATACAAGAAACATTAAATTAAAAGTTTTTGTAGATCCGGACAAAACATAAAATTAAACAGCATCTCAATAGATCAGTGTCACGTAACGGTTTCTTCTCTATAGTGTCAAATGAGTTGTCAATTTCACAAAACTAACCTCAATCAATGACAGCTCCATATAAATTTTTGTAACATTGTGGTTAGCTTTGTAAAAATGACAGCTCGTTTGACATCTCAAACGACATTGACAATAATCTTTTTTTCACCGAGTTGAGGGTTAGGGTTCTCTATAGACTGTTATGATCAGACCGAGAGAACCGAAGACTAGTTAATTATAACTTGCCTTGGGGTACTTGTCAAAATATTGCTTTCTCTTTCAACATGTTGCGTTGAGAGCGAGAGGACCGAAGACCAGTCTATTATAAGTTGTCTTGGGGTACTTGTCAAAATATTTCTTTCTCTTTCATCATAACAGTCTATGGATGACGGTGTAGCCTGTACCTGTCAGTGTTCTGGTTTACAGTTACTAGGATTTGATCTATACACCCTTTACAATTTAAGCAATGTTTCTTTCTCAGAATATTGAACCAAAATATGGTCCGAGGCTGTGGTCTTTAAGCATCACTGAATCTATCTATAGATTATAGATTTCATTGCGCCTAAGAAGAAATCATTAATCTAAGCAGCCGGTGGTCTGTATTAATTCACTTGTACTCAAATACCACTATTGTAATACCACTGGCTAAAATCTTTTAAAGAGATAATACTAAAAGTGGTGATCGATCTAATGAACGTTGAATTTGTGAGTCCAAGTGGATCATAAAAATATTTGTGTAGGATTGTGTATTTTCCGTGTTCCGTTCACTATTCAGAGTTATATACGTTATATGTGTTAAGGGTGACATTAATTTTTTTTGTTGCAATGTAAATTGAACATGTTCTTACAAATGTCACATTAATTTCCTGTCAATATTTGAGAGTTTCTTTCGCATTCAACTTAAAACGACTTTAAGTCTGTTCGTTCGTACTTCCATACCATCAGATGGGTAACAAGGCAAATCGCGCCCCTCGCAGAAAGAGGCTGAATAATTATAAGAACCTATTACGGAAAATTAACAACACCGCGGTGACGGAAAACAATAAAGTTTCAACGGATGAAACTGTTGGACGTACTGTTGTGGTAGATGTTGTTTCGATTCTGTAAGTCTTTTCGTTTTGCTTTTAATTCGAATTATTTTCGAGCTAAGCTATAGAAATGGATTTTCAGAAATTCCGTTTCTGACACAGAACACAAGACGTCGACGTTGACAACTGTAACTAATGTACACGATACACAGGATCCATTATTTGTGATAAAGTCGGAGGAGGAACCTCCGTTAATTTTTGATAAACAATTGGATGAATTACCCATCGGCGATAACTCTCAAGGTATCTCAAATGCATCGGCCGGATCAATCACAACGATGCTAAAAATTGAACCGATCTCAAGTGAAGCCGTGATAGGAGATCCTTCAGTGCCCACTGAATTCAAAAATATGTGCAGGCTCTGTATGGTGAAAGATGAGGGCCATTGGATCGAAATATTTTCGAAGGAACCGTTTGATGGCTGTGATGAAATTACACCCTCGAATATAACGGAAATTATCGAACAATCCACCACTGTCAGGGTAGGTTGAGAGTCAAAACTCGTAGATGACTGACTGAAAGTTTGATGTTGTAACAAACCGGATTGCTTCTTTGTCTAAACACCTTTGGCACGACAACATTTTTCAATTCTCTATTGATTTTTTAGATATCCAGTAACGATAATTTGCCGAACAAACTTTGTGAACAATGTTTTTTGAGCCTACGGTTCGTACACAAATTTCGAGAGAAGTCCATACGCTCACAAAGCTCTCTCAGTTCAATGGTAAATGACTCAAGCCAACGGTTGTGCAAGGAAAATGAACAAGATCAAGTGGTCGTCAACACTGCGAGCTCACAGCCAATGAAAAAACTGATCAAAGTCATTCGTCTGAAGCCTTTACCGAAGTCATTCCTGAACGCGAAACGGAATCCAACCACCTACCGCCCTGCTAGACAAATCGTTAATGTAGAAAAGGACGAAAAGATTACAGGTGACGTACAATGTGAGTTCTGCGGAAAGATATTTGAAGAAAGCCAATCGTTGCAGTATCACCTGAACAGACATAATGGTCGGTAAACATTCTTTTGTTCTAGCTTATTCGGGGTTTACACCAAATTCTTCAAATTGAATTTCAGATGTGAAACCATTTACTTGTACAGAGCCATTTTGTGATAAGAGCTTCTACTCGCCAATGAACCGCAAAAGTCATATTCTCAACGTCCATTGCATCGATCCGCAATTCAAATGCGACATTTGCGAAAAAGCTTACACAAAAGCGGAAAAATTGAAAATCCATCGAACCATACATTTTCCTCCGACGATACCATGTAAAATCTGTGGGAAGCTACTAAGAAGCCGGTAAGATGATGCCGTTTTTCTTTCGAGTTTTTGTTTTACACAATTTTTTTTGCTTTCCACCAGATCATCGGTGTACAAACACCAAAAGAGCCATACCGAGCGAATGTTCCATTGCGACGACTGTGGAAAGCGATTTCAAAATGCGTATACTCTGCGGGTACATCGTCGAGTCCATACGATGGAAAAACCATTTATTTGTTGTAAATGTGGCGAGGCCTTTGCTTATAACTGTTTGTTGAAGGCTCACACCGAGAGAAAACATTCGGACTAAAGGAAATGTTGTATTTGGACGCTATGTGACCTGCCACTGTTTCATTGATTGAAACCTCCTCCAATAAATTTTGTTTGAATTTTCAAGTTTATCGAATTGAAATGATTGACGTTCGCTGCTTTTAATTACGCCTCCTCTTTTTCTGTAACATTCCAAACTTAAATGAATTTATGGCCATAGCTTCGAGAGGTCCTCTTTTAAGAAATCTCTACAGTGCAGTGCAGGGAATGGTTGTAGTGCGTTGGTTAGAATTCAAGTAAAGCCACTCAATCTGTACTATCTAATTGATTTTCATCAAGCCCAGAATTCGTAGACCCGGTGCGTGTGGTATTTTGAGGTCTATCCGTCCTTTTCTTCATGTGATAGTCTAAAAAGTGACTGTACCGTTACCAGAAGGAAAAACAGTTTACTTTAAAAATTGTCTTTTATTAAAATAGAAAAAAACATTTACATGCTCGGTACAAATATGAGATGCAGGGACGTGGATCATTTCTTAAATATACTTTTGTTTGGACGGATCATTTAAATTTCCTTCTTAATATCGACGATTCTTCATTTACAAATTTGTAGATAGATGCACAAAATGAACACAGATCTGAAACCCATGGTACTACTGAGAAACGACTAAAAATTCATCGGAACATCTAAGTCGGCTTACGCAGCCAACGAGCAAATATTTTTTTACATGAGCAGAAGTAACAAACCAAGTCGAAGACGAGGAATGTGACTGCACAGGTCAAAAGAATATTTTCTCCCCCAGTTACGGCTAAAGACGTTGAAAATAGCTCTTTGCGCTTGTACGTGTGAAAAACTCTTTTTTCAATTGTGCATGCGAATACTTATTACTATTAGAAGTTACCATAATTCTACTCTACTAGATACCTGCAACGCACAAAATCGTACGCTGCGTGGAATGTTAATAAATTGCAAATTTAAGGCCAAAGTGAGATTACTATCGTTACACTGAACGTTATGTGTAAACTTAAAATTTAACATTTTTATGGCTCCTAGCACTTATGCATAACTAACCCTCTGATCGTATGCCTTTTCATCTTCCCACTCCTTTATATCCGGTAACGCATGATGTCTTACACCACAAATTACCGGACCGAATCGCAACAAAATTATAATGACACCCACAATAAACATAGCCAGCAGTGCAACTGCGGGGTACATTACCAGAAACACCATTTTCAATATAGGGATGGACTACGAATGCTAATTAAATGTCACTCTCGCGTTTCTGCAATTCAACGTATTCTTCGGCTTGTGGATGATGTTGGTGATGCTGCTGCTGTTGTTGATGATGATGGAGTTGATGGGCTAATCGGCCGAATCCCCTGGGTTCGTCAGGTCGTGGTGGCGAAACGACGTATTCGGTTTGTTCCAACTGAATTGATCAAAAGTAAAATTTTCAAATTCGCAGAAGAAAATTTAATTTTTAAAATCTTACCGGAGCTTGTTGGAAGTATGAAACGTCCTGTAGTTCAGTAAAATCTAGTGGTGGTTGTTTGTGTGGTGTTGCCGACCAAATTGAAACCAGCCAACGATTTCCTGTATGTCTGTCTTGCCAGTAATACTTATGACGAGAGCAGCAGCCGAGAATAATGTTGATTGCTAGATGAAAATAGTGGAAAGTCATGTGCATTAGAACATAGCACGTTTTGATCTCAAATTATTTACAGAAATAAAAAATTTGGCTCGAAACTTTGGGAACTTAATTATTCGATATTCATTTATGACATCAGTGGGTCATACTCGATCTATTGGAACAAAAGAAATACCGATCGCGACTTGTCCCCTAAAGTAAAACTTTGCCAAACTTTGTCTAGCGTAATGCCGAAAATATCGAGTTAATTGCGGGAATAAACACACTAACTATTAACCAGATGGTTACCATCTGTTATCGATAATGACTTCAGGAATAAAAGGCAAAAGCTCTGACTAATGCGGTCTTATACAGCTCAAAGCATGTTCAAAAAAATTTAGTAAAAAATCTGAAATCAGTCAATTGAAAATAGTTACATCAATTGAACTAATAGACCCGTTCTTTCTAAAAGTTTAGCTATTTAGCATTTTTCAACAACGCGTGTGTACTATGTACAGATCTCACTGCTTATTTAGTACTGCTGTACAACAGATGCTGGGTGATATAAAAAGTTCATACCCGTGGTACGTTGCGACTGCTCTTTTTACTTTACTTTAACGTATTAAAACACTACTCACCAACGAGGAATGTAAACAGAACGGTGCAAATTGCAATGGTAATGTAAAATGCTGAGTAATCTCCGAATAGCGGCTTTGAATTGAATGGATTGTTCAAGTATGCTGAACGTTCTTCAATAGTAGTCATCGTAGATTGTAGTCATTTGGCTGAAAAAGAATTCATTTAGTCACATCCCGACGAGCAATGTAATACTGCAATTTTAATAGCTCTCGAAAAAAACGATCTTTTGAAGGAAGCTTGTGGTCACGCCCTAGTCACACGTAAAATTACAATATTTCGATTATTCTGTGTCAATATTGAGAATGTTCCTAATCGCACACAATTTTGTCCTCTAACGACCGGTGTAGACAAATTTTATACGTACAACTTAACCATCTATTTTGTTGATGTTAAAGTATGTCAACAATTGGCTCTGCAATTACTTTCGTTGATGTTTTAGAATTAGTTATTATGTTTATAATTGCATTCGTTCGGATTAACTTAACACACCCGTGCATGCGTATGACAATACATCTTTTTTATGTATTAATTACTCTTCGTTAACCATTTCATCATTGTGTTTGTGTTGAAACAGCACTCTTTGTAAGAATGAATGTTAAGGAATCTGTCTACGTCTAGGAAGGTTCAAAAGTTGGGAAAGTCGAAATTTAAAGGCAAGATATTCTAAACTGTTCCACTAAAACTGTCTTCATTTTGAATTAAATTTAGATCTGGAAATATGGCAAACGTGCTTCGTGTTGGTACACAGAATTATTATTTTGGGTGTGGTACGATCAAAACATCACAACAACTTAATAAAACAAATTAAATTGCGGTTTATATAGTCTCAGCAACGAGAAATATTAAGTTTCTCGTGGATGTAGTCATTCTATGTAATGCTAGGGACCGTTATTCAAGTCTTATCCAAATACTTACAAATAATTAAATAATTCCACTTGTTAATTTCGACCACAAAAACTAAAACAAACTTCCAAACTGAACGAAACGCGCCTTTAACCGTCAGTTAGTAGAAATCTTGCTGAATGAATTTGATGTCGTCATCAAATTTAACTGAATGGAATATATAATGCGACTATACCACCTTGCAACGACACGGTACATGTCTCGCTTTTACAAAAGTGTTATATATGCGAGTATGTTGTGAGTTAGTTTCCCTGGTTGTCTTGAATGTATGCTGAAGAGAGATGGACTGATATTACCGAGAAAGAAACAGCTTTCGGATCGTGTAATTCATTAAATTCATTAAAGAACTAAACAGTGAAATAGAAATATGGATGGTGGATACGGCGAACAAGTAGATATAATATAATTCTACTGCAGGTGATTTATTTTCTGTGGCATTCTGTCGTATATATTTGTTCGACGTATATACATGGCTCAACGTTTATACTTTTCTGAAAAAAAAAATTTAACTCAAATAATGCATTCGTCGTTAAATGAAGCAATTAGTAAAATTAAGTTGAGACCATTGTTAAACTCAAACTGAAAAAGTAATTTACGAATTTAGCATGTGTGGCTTGACTCGGTGTGTTTGCAGAAAATATATGTATGTGGGAAATGGAATTCCAATAAATTGGGTTCAATTTATACAACGGAAATAAATTAGAGAAAAAAAGTTCAATTAGTGTTTGCGATCAATTATGAATAATTGACAGCCTATTTTTTCCGCATATTTGCTTGAAACAATTTTCATATATTTACAAATGCGTAACTACGCTGTTAAATCACTACCAACACAATATTTAAGCTTAATTTTCGCAATAATCGTAAAATAATTGCAAAAAAAGAATCCTAAATACACGGAATTCGAACATTGAACCTTAGACGATCTCTTAGCAACAATCGAGGTTACACCTATATGGGAAAGCAATCAACTATTGCTAGCATTTTCTTATACTTCTTGCCTCAAGTTCTTTTGTTTAAAGTAAACATGTGCATGCCTAGTATACAGTGAACGACATCTCAAATGTCTCACTGTCAAATTTTTCTGAGAATTTTATTGTGTCATTGCAAATTCACAATGACATTCTCTGAAAAAAATGACAGTGAGACATTTGAGATGTCGTTCACTGTATTACAGTAGAATGTAAATGTATAGCAAAATACATGAAGCAAAAGATTTTGTATCAAACACTACAAACACACTTTAAGAAATGCTGAAAAGCATACATTTGGTCGTTTTTTAAATACTGGATTTTTTTTTAACTTTTGATATCTTTCCACCAGAATCCTTTCAAAAATGTACGACCGCAATTCCGACCACAAATGTGGTGGTAGCTTTTAACAGAAAATACATTTGGTTGTAGCAGTTTGACCGGCTCTGAGAAACGTGATCAGTTTATGAAAATTTCGTTAAACTGTTCACTTTTCTCAGAGCTGGTCAAACAACTACTATACAGCCAAATGTAAATTATGTTGAAAGCTAACACATTCGTGGTCGGAATTGCGGTCGTACATTTTTGAAAAAGGATTCGGATGGAAAGATACATAGCATCTGCAACCAAGCAGTAGAACAGAATTTTCAAGAGGGGCCTGCATATGCAACCCTACTATGTTGTCATATTATAAAAGATGAGAGTTGCCGGTGTACTATTATATATTTTGGACACACATGCTCTAGTTGTTGACAGTATTTTGGTTTCGATAATAAAATGTTTATTGACAAATTTTAATTAAATAATAATATTTGACAATTATATGTGCGAATTTCTATAAATCTGTTTGAAATGACCTACTTGTTTACATTTTGAACTAAAAATTTTAAATTTGTGTCACTTTAGAGGCTATCATTAAATTTATACTGGTGGCGGTTTAAAAAAAATGTTTATTTCCTGACAGATCATATTAGAGAGGCTAAACATCCGTTAAAAAGGGTTCTAGTGCTATGAAGGATATAATCAAAAATGAAATATGAGGCACACAAATGTAGGCTACAATTTTAACAAAGTACCAGTGCCTCTTAAGAGGCACCGTTACTTTACCGAAAAGCATACATTAAGGCGATTTTTAAATACTGGATTTTAGTTTACTTTTGATGATATCTTTCCATCAGAATCCTTTTTCAAAAATGTACGACCGTAATTCCGACCACGAATGTGTTAGCTTTCAACAGCTCTGAGCAGTGAGCAGTTTAACGAAATTTTCATTTCATCATTTCTCAGAACTCAAATTGCTACAACCAAATGTATTTTCTGTTGAAAGCTACCACATTCGTGGTCGAAATTGCGGTCGTACATTTTTCAAAGAGGATTCTGATGGAAAGATATCATCAAAAGTAAACTAAAATACAGTATTTAAAAATCGCAAAGCAGAGGCATCAAAGTAAACTAAAATCCACTGTTCAAAAAATGTATGCTTTTTAGCAAAGCATCGATGCCTCTTAATCATGGAATATTTGTGTACAATTTCTATAGAGACGAACAAATTGAGTTATTTCACTATCGTTTTGATTAATGAATCGAAAAGCCATTCACACTCTGCGTTCTAAATGTTTGTCGTCAGTGTGCAAGTGCATACAACAACTACTTCTGAATGTGAAAAATGAAATGTTGCTTTTCGTTACACTTTCGTTCCACGAATGTAAATAAAATGTAATTACAGAGTTGAGTAATTAGTTAATTTATTGACTCACTTCTTTGTTACTGGAGTAATCTGAACACCCGTAAAAAAAAATAAAGAACATTTTTTGTGGATCTGCATTTACATTCATTTTTTTGTTTTATTTAACATTGCATTACAACCTCATTGCTTTTTTTCTCTGTCATAAAAATGTATATCGTAAAAAACGTCCGTACAATTTAAATATTTGCGAAAATATTAATTACGACATTGTTGGCATGAAGATGAGCTGTTCACATTCATGACTAGGATGGGAATGGGAATTTTGCTCTATATACGTGTAGTCACATTCCTTGCCTTCGGTTCGCATTAAAACTACACTGCATTTAAAAAACGATGTTCCTGTTTCCGAAGTAAATATTAAATAATCAAGGAAGAAACATATTAGGGGGATATATGGCCGTACGGAAAGGTTGGCAATTTTGTTGCTCCAATTTCTGATACCAAAGCACCTAGCAGGGTAATAGAGGTTTTACCACGTCAAAATTTGACTATAGTACTACTCTATTTTTTTCTATTATCCTTGTAGGTGCTTTGCTGATACATCACCAGGTAGCCTTGAATTATTCTAAAATGACACAAAATTCCACAAAAGGTTTTTTTTTGTCAAGTTGAAGTCACCTCATTATCGATCAACTCAGAGCCTCAGAGATGTCTGAGCTCATTCTTTCAGTCAGAACCTAAATTTTTTCTTAAACGGTTAGCTCCACCGAGCATTTTAGCATCAAATTTAATGCTAATCCGATTTGTATGTTACGTTACACGGTACAGTAATGCCCTCCCAATCACTGGGTATGACGGTGCTCGAGTATTAATATTACGCAGTAAAAACTCCGAAAAACGTTTATTTTGGACTGAGTTTCTTAGGACCATTATCACTCTGAAACGTTAAAAAGACCAGCACTGAAAATGGATTCACGGGTGTTTGCTATTGAAACTATTCATTTTTTTGTATAGTTATGCAAATGATCTACTTAAATGAAAATCTCATTTCTAATTGCAATAATGCTTATCAAATCAGGTTGGGTTATCAACAGAGGCCTTGAATTACAATAAATTTTTCAACTCATTCAAACCGATGAAAATCACAACTCTAGTCCCGAACAAACCATAGCCAAACAAACTCACAATGAGAAGCGTAATTTTAATTTTTACTTGTGTTGCTATAATAGCATCAGTAGCCGCTGAAGCAATGTTACCCTGTGTAGCTTGTTCTCGAGAAGTGGATCCTGTGTGTGCAACGCCGACCGCTGACAATGCAAACGGTGGACCACCGAGAACGTTTGACAGCCCTTGCTTAGTACAGGCCGCCGATTGTGGTTATTCAAAGCATCGTAAGTTCACAGAACGTTAACAAATGGAAATATATTTTCTGATTGCATTGTCTCTTTTAGAATATACTATTACACACAAAGGGAAATGTGATTAGGCGATAATGAAAGTTAGTGATGCATGGTGTAATCGTGTTTTTTAACTGTAATTATGTTAATTATGTAATGAAAATAAATTTGAAATATGCAGAAACTCCGAAGCTTGCAAAAAGTGTAATTGGTAATAGTTAAAGTTGGTTCCCGTCGATGTTTTAATAATTTTTAGTAAATGTCCCCCCATACCAACATTTTCCAAGACAATACATTTTTGTATTAGCTTAAATTCTAATTGTATTTGGTCTAATTAACTTAAATTGCCACATTCAGAACCCAGGACTGTAATAGTGTTAATGAAAAACTAAATAAAAAAACTTTTTAAATTTTATTTTGATTCTGCACAAGTATAATGGTAATAATCTCCGACAATGTAGCGACAGTTCTAAAATATTGTCCTCAAAGTTTATGCGAATTTCCGAGAGCTTTCTTAATTGTTTAAACAGGAGAAATTTCGTTTCGGAATCACTTTGCTGTTTAATTAGTTTTACCGAGTTTTAAGCGAATAATTTCGTCAGTAGATTTAAAAATGAATAATGAGTTTTGAAAACGTTTTCGTTTGTGTAGGTACAAGTAGGTCGATGTATTTTTCTAGCACAAAATAATCTCTGCATAAATCTGTTAAACATTTCAAATGGCAGTTGAGGAAATTTCTCTCCATTAGGGTGTTTAAACCATTAAATGTATTGATGCTTGAATAGGTGCGTTCCACATATTCTAATTTATCCATCAAATATATTAACATTGCCATATAAAACGTTTCGTTCACAAGTCTAAGTGATTCCAATTTTACATAAATCCGTTGATGCCGGAGCATTGTATCGACATTTACGTCTGAACGCTCATGAATTATTATTTTGTACACTCCATCTTCCCAAATCTATTATAGGTTCGGGTAATGTAGACAGACATCTTCTTTCCTATATATTTATATATTGTATTTAGATCACTCGTATGAATGTACACAGAAGGAAAAAAAAAACAACAGATCGATAAATGTATACTATACAACCGAAAAACCTTCTGTTTGGATGGAAAA
Organism: Bradysia coprophila; assembly: GCF_014529535.1. Taxonomy (NCBI): domain Eukaryota; kingdom Metazoa; phylum Arthropoda; class Insecta; order Diptera; family Sciaridae; genus Bradysia; species Bradysia coprophila. Next base: position 10,397,674 of record NW_023503608.1, read on the forward strand.
TGTTTGAGTAAAGCCGTGTACGTACATACATCCAAACAAGGGTCGTAAATTTCGGAATTTGTTTCATTGAATTTTCATTGAATTAAACCAGACGGGCAATTGCTTCGCATTTTTTTTTTCGCTAGTTTTTGTAATCGAATTGAGTTATTTCAATTCCACTTCATGCTCTTTCAAATAGTAAATAAAAAAAGATAAAATTTGTTAAACACACAACATAGCCAAAGCATCAACATTTCGAAAATCTTTGAACATTTACATTCTGCATAATGTGTTGAACGTTGATGTATTTTATCAATTTAACATGAACAAGTACGACGTGGGGTTTTGTGTATGAGACTAGGAGCAATGTTATATATATTCACTTAACAACAAAAAAAAGCTGTTTGTGTTGTGTATATTGTTAGCCTTATATTAACATACTTTCACCCAGAACAGAACATAATCTTCTTCGAAGTTTCATATTTATGCTGTTGTCGTTCACTCTTGGATTCTAGGTATTCGTCGTGTTTTATTTACTCTTAAAACATTTACGTATACGTACATATAAATATATGTAGAGGAAAAGGTCAGAGACCCTGAATACGACGATGAATAATGAGTTTTTATGACTTACATTTTTTGTTTTGTTGGGGGTCAAAGATTGCAGACTCGCTTTTCCACATTATTCGTGTAGAACCTGTTTCTGCGTCGTTATAATGTCGAAGCTGTAGGTCCTCAAGAAATATTTTTCGTGTGTTCAACTAGATTTATTTGGTAAGCTTTCATTAGATGTTTATCGAATAAATTCAGAACCGCAGTATATACACAGCATCTTAACAGCAGAAAATATCCCATTTTGATCAATCATTCGTGCGTAGATATTACTTAACAATATTATCTTTAAACTGTAATAAACGGCAAGCCTGATGCCTAGCGTATATTCATTAAATCCGGTACTTAATTACATGGTATTTGATAAATCTTTTACTTCGTTTGTTTAACCATACTTTTTGTTATAAAAAGGAACACTAGCCAGAGCTCGTTGGTTGTTGTTGTTGATAACAGATGAGAAGCATGTGAATATAGCGTTTGTTTATTTGTTTATCTTTCTAAGTCTCCACCATGGTACATGGAAAGACATAAATTACTCGATAATACACCAAATGCACAAACAGACGGAATACAAAACGTCCAGCTTTCGACCAATAATGCCTATATCAGTGAAAAATATGCGTTCACTGTCTTCGTAATCTTCGCTGATTATATATTCTTGCCATGTCAGGTTCATATAATAAACTGACCATAAGTTTCTTCCATATTAGTGTAAGTGGGTAGTTTAGTTACCCTAGCACCTAAGCACCTGGTAAGCCTGTTGTGCGTAAACATATTCTTCTATATTAGTATTGCTGGACTTGAGATGATTCGATAAATCTGAATATAAAGGAAAGGAAACGACCAACACATTGAGATTAGTCATAAATAAATAGCCTCAATACAAACAACACACACTCTACGGATAATAGCGGCAGAGTCGAAATTTTGCTTGATTTTTGCAAGTGGTTCCAGGTGGTTCCTGTGGTCCAATCGAAAAGTGATTTATGGAAGGTGCCTCTTATTTTTGATAATGAACAAGTCGTCCATACATCATTTTGTCCAAAAACTTCGAATTTAGCCGATATAATTTTGGGTCATTTTGACTCTGCCGCTATTATCCGTAGAGTGTGTGTTGTTTGTATTGAGGCTATTTAGTCATAAACATTTCCTCTCTACAGATTTGAAGAATGACATGTCCAAGATCTGTCTCTTATTTTCTCACAGAATAAACAGCTTGAATTGGATAATGAACACGATTTTTGTGTTAATTATTTCTTATATCGAAGATCTAATTGATTCATCAAAATTTTAAATTAAATTCAAAAACTTTGAGGTTGTTCATGTCCCTAGCAAATATACAATTTTAGGAAGGCTCGGAACAGGTCAGGTTTCCCTGAACCTGACCTGTCGAGTGAAAAAAAAGTTCTCATAATCCCTAAATCGATCGAATTCAGACTTCTAACTGTCTCAGTGAGGAAAATTTTGTATGAAGCTGAGGAGTGAGAAATCTGAATTCGTTCGATTTAGGCTTTTGAGAAGTATCATTTACAATTTTTTTTTACTGGGGCTAGATTTACCTGACACTCGTTATGTCCTGAACCTGATTCTAAAAATTTTGACCTGGCCTGAAACATGAATTTAGTGATCAGGTCAGACCTGACCTGAATCCTGGCAGGTATAAATTTGTATCAAATGTATCAAACAATCTATAAGATTGTGGAAATTGTTTCGTCACTACCGCAAAAATCAGCGATGGCACTGCCTTTAAATCGGTCTTTGGAGATACGAAATTTAAAAATCAATAGCATTTGTTAGGAAAATTTTCGATCACATTGTCCATGAAAATATTGTTCGATAAAGTGACCGACTTGCCGACAGCGTCAATCATTGATAGTCCTGTGAAATAGTGCTCAGATCCACAATCTATTTGTATATAAGTTTCTACAAAAATAAAAATCTGACCTGACCTGAAGTATCAGGTAAAGGCACTTTTCCGAGCCTTACAATTTAGGAATGATCGGTTGATCATCTGTATAGAGTATTAACTGACCAAAAAGACGAAAACATGAGCTAAGATTTATTTGGGGAGATTTATGATAAAACAAATGTGACAAACGTGATGGATTGAAACAAACACTGGTAGTTACATTAGATATGTGAAGTAACCTCAGAAGTAACAAATTTAATAAGATAACGTAAGATAACGTTCCAAAACTTTAAGAAATTACTTTTTTATCAAGACAGTAACAACTATTCTTTGTATGCTACTTAGACTTATTGTCAAAGAAAACAGTTCAGAAATTGAAAATACGAAACGATCAAAACCATTTTCATTGTTTTATGGTATACCTGAACATAGAGAAGGAATCGGTTTATTGTTGCCACGTGAACCAATAATACGAAAATTTTAACATCTTAACAACTTCTATTCAAGCCAATTTGTCATAAATTGTCCATAGACACAAAATTGAAATATGTTCAAAGCAATATATACAACCATATATGAACCTAATGGGACACATTTCGTATACATAATACATGTATACATCAGGTTACCGTGCATATATAGCTGGAAACTAGCATAGTTAAATCGACTCCAACAAATTCGATGTAAATGCTGAGTGAAACGCTTTACGATCTTTCAATTCTTGATGGAAAGATTTCCGGATTTATATATATCTATGCACCGAGTTATACGATGCATATGCTTCGCTTATACCACCAGTATGCAAGACTACACACACTGCATGTTACTTCACATATCGATGCACTCTACAAATCGTCCATTGCGCATTTGTTAGTTAAAATAACAGCCCAACTGTGTGTACCATTACACGAATATCTGGCAAAAATGACTCTTTCCTCACATTTACACCCTCGGCTCGAAAATGTTGTCTGTGTGTTACTAGTTGTATCCATTCCATAAATTCACTAAAAGACGTGGAGCTAAGCGAGCATGCACCTGGGTTGATTTAAATTAAATTTTGAATTTAGGGTTTTTGGCCGTATTCATATTTACACATGGAATATGTGTGGTCGGTGCACATTATTCCAAGTATATGCATTCATTCATTCATAACCACCGTGATATCTACGGATATAATATGAGCTTGGAACTATTATTTGAAATTTAGTAAAACGTAAGTTTTCACATATCGATATTATGTAGGGGATGGCGATGAATATATCTCCATTTAGCAATGATGAATACTCAATGTAATACATTTTTGAAATTGTAAAAGTTAATTTTGTAATGCTTCGTGTGTTGCATCTAATAGAAACCAATCGTATAGCCATATGGTTTGCTACTACATATCCATGAGACAGACGTAATTGACGTATAATTTGAGGTTCTCTCAGAACCGTTGTGTAACACAGCCAAGAGATAAATTTAGTTCCGAATGATCTCACCTCATGCCGGATAATTGGATTTGTAGAAGGTAAAGGTTAGACATTGCTGACAATTTTCTGGCAACGACACTGGAAAGGGATTTATTAAGTTTTATTTCGATATTACGTGATGAGCTTTTATATGAAACAGTTCTGTACAATTATGCTTGGTATGACCATAGCTACTCCTTCATTTCTTGATAGAGTTTTCTTTTTTGTGGTTTTCCTTGTTAGTAACTTAAAAATGGAAAGAAAAATCAACAAAAAAAACATCGCACTACGAAAGTTTACCGTATAAATAACATCGTAGACACGCTCACTGCTTGTCCACTATCCATATTACATTGTTGGAAACTCCTATGTCTGGTTTTCTTTTTTAGGCCCGTACAAAGTGCACTTATAAAGTGTCGCGACGTACTTCTCTGTTTTACCACTCCGTTGAGAAATTTAAACTAAAAATTTCGATAACCTCACAAGAAGTGGTTTTTTAACATTGGGAATCGGATATCTGCAACGCACTCCAAGAACAAGCACGAGAACAGAATTAAATAAGAGGCATTCACGACGCAGTGGTCTAAAATTCTTATATAAATTCAGTTTTTTTGGTATAGGCCACTGCGTTACAGACGTTCTCTACAAAAATGACCGGTAACAAAATTTGTTTCTTGTGCCTGTTATTGGAGTGCGTTGATATCTGGATATTCACAATATGGAAAATTTAATCAGGAAGCAGTGAAAAAGTGTGTTGAAAAACCGTTAGTGCTGTAGGTGCTATGGCTGTCGTCACTCTTCTTTTTTAGTTATGAGTTAATTGTGTTGGCTAAATTGTATTGTGTCAACGACGCGAAACTGCAAGGTAAGTCTATATCAGTGGTTAGTGTTTTACAGTCTACAGTACGTACGAGTCGCCATACGCCTGCAAAGCTCATTTTTTGTGTATAAATTTAAATTTATACATTAACTTTCCCAAACTATTACAATGCGAATCTGTACGAAATGTAAATTTCAATGGGGGTAACATTGCACATGATGTATTTAATGAATTCACTTAATAACCTCAATTTCGACCTTTGCATTCGGAAACCGAGGAAAATGGAGAATCGCGAACATATTTTTCTTTTCGAAATCCCCGAGGTACTTATGGAATGAAATATGTATTCGTTAAACGATGACTTGGAGAATATGAGATTTTTCCCGTCGTCTTTTATGTAATCGATGCATATGGATGTTGGATACATGTATGTAGCATAATATTATATCGTATGGCTGTGCATACGAAATAATGCTTATTTTCGGTGTTCTGTTCATGTTGTGGATGAATGGTGTAGCCTGATTTTTATGCTAAATAACTAAAAGACAATCTTTTCCTGGGAAAAGAATATTTGCATATTTTATTATGTTTAAAAGGAATTTATTGCATGTTTTGGGTGAACTTTTTGAGCTTCAATTTTATCTTAATACATTGAACGTAGTACATAGTATATAGTACATCAAGTTCTCTACTTATGCTTCTGGTGTATAAATAATGTGATAGAGCTTTCATGCAAGAATGGAGTCAGGACAGCGTTTTTTTCCTCAATAATTCATACCGTCTATGTTGTTCTTTCAATCTCTTCCTTTTTAACGGAATGAATTTTCATGCCTATACTATCAGTGATTGTTGAACTCTGGTCTGATAAGTTATTACCTTTATAAGATACATCGTGACCTATAAATTCTTGCTGTTTTTATATCTAGTAAGTTTGGTATAGTGTGGCGTGCATACTAAACAAACTTTCTTTTAATGTGGTTTTGTAGTTTATAGCTTTTGCCAGCCAAACGAAAAAGAAACTATGGTGTTCAATAAATATTTAAGAGGAAAAGAGTAGAAAACTATATAGCATTAAGGGTGGTATATGAGTTTTAGTGTCGCGTTGGTTACATGGTTACTTTTAATGAGAGAAAATGTAGTAAAAAGAAAACATTTTTTCTATTTTAAAATGTACCAATATTGGATGATAGTAACGTTTTTACTGGCTTCGAAATTGAAAATGTCGCCCGATTCAATTAATAGACTGAAAACAGTGCTAAAAAGACAGTAAAATTTTTAAATGAATCATCAGTACACAGGTAAATGATGAGCAATTGGATGGAATGGCGCTGGTCAGCACCAGATGCAATGCGTGTGTCGACGATATCTACGGAAGCAACGCACTTCAAGCATGAGAGGTAATCTAAATAAAGTACTGAAACCGGACAATGTGTTAAAGAAATTTTGGTAATGTAAAAAATTGTAAAAATTTTTCATACAAAATAGTACTCCATTTGGCAGCTGTCACTCAAAACACTTTTGCATGAAGTGCGTTGACGGAAGACGAAAAATGTGGTTTTGTCGTAGGAGTCGCTTAGACTTGGAAACAAACAAAAAATTATTAATTTTTTACTCGACGGATTTGAGTGAAACGAAAATGCCCGTGGGCTCATGATGACGAATTTACTTCGAAGTAATTAATTTTTCAATCGGTCCTATATACCCTTAATGCGCCGTTTTACATAGATGTGATGTAATAGCAGATATTGTTCCGATTGGAAAACTTATTACTTATGTTCTTGAATTTTGTTTTTTTTTTTTTATTTTAATAATTATTTTTCTCAACACAGGAACGAAAAGTAAAATTTTCGTTGGCTTTTTTGCGAAAAACGTTGTTGGTATGCATCTCGGTGATAAATGCTTTTTATGAACCAGATGTGTTTGCGACCTCGAATACAATTGTATTAATACACATACAGTGCCTCTAAAAATCATTTATCACCGAAGTGCATGCTCACAACAATTTCCTCGAAAAAGACAACAAAAGTTTCTCATTTCGTCACTGAGTTGAGAAATAGTATGTTGTGTTACAAGTATTGTAATGTTGATTTTTTCAGCACTAGACCCAAGTTTTCCTTACGAGCGGAGCGAGTAAGGAAAATTGGGTCGTGTGCTGAAAAAATCTCATTACAATACGTGTAACACATCATGCTTTGTGCCAACCGAGAATTGAAATAGACAAATGAACAAAAAATCATAATTTTCATGGTAAACAATCACTCTTCAAATTTGATCGATCACATTGCTTTGCATTTTCTAAAACGAATGTTGTAATAACTCATACAAATTCCATAACAACACTGCTTTGAGTGTTGAAACATCCCATCAAACGGGTGCTGAAATAAGTCACTTTACAACACTAAAATTAGTGCTGAAAAGAGTCGTATTTCAATTCTCGTGGCACAAAATCCATTTAAAATCAGGTCGACCAAAAACGTTATATTCTCTTATCAGATAGAGAGCCAAAACAGTTTCTCCCGTTTTTTTGTCCCAATTGTATCAATTTTTCTTCGGAATGATGATGATGATGATGCGCCGGAATATAAAGTAGCATGTATTACTCGGACCAGAAGGGTGTAATTTTTGATCACGGTGGTAAATACCTGGGTCAAACATACACCTTTTTGATCCTAGTGACATAATATACTATTTTATGCACGTCATGTGAATTGTCAACATCGGCCTGACAATCACATATAGTGTGTAAAAAGCACCTATTACTCTGGTACAGTTACATCATTTGTTAATGGAAACTGCGTCAAAAATTAATAATGAGCTTTACTTTACGTCATCTTTTGCAAAAAGATTTCAATTGTATAACAAATGAAGCGAAAGATTTTATTTCAATTTGTCGAAAATACTTAGACCAGTAATAGATTCGATAACTTATGATATTCTCACTGCATATGCATGCATACCCAGACCCAGGTGGTAGAGTCATCCAGATTAGTTCTCGGTTAAGTGAGAATTTTTTGCGTGTTACCAGAAGTAGACAATTTTTATGACTTCGCTATCCCACAGCACTTTGATTTTTATTTATATTTTAAATTTTAAATGTTCGAAATAAAGTTGTACAAGAAATCAAGAACAACGAATAATTTTAGTTTGTACATCTAAAGTATTTTGTTGTTGCGAATATCACACGATTTCGGTTCAGTATTATTTTATCATTTAAATTTCAAATATGTTGTGGTTTTGTTTTTGTTTCAAATAATTCTTTTTCTGCATCAAAAAACCATTTTTGGTTCGGTTGTAAAACAACAACCAAAAATGTTTAAATTTCAGCAAGATCTTTGTGGTTTCAATACAAAAAGCTCTGCCAACTGGAGTCTACTCTTATTGATAAATCGATTTGGAACACAAGGTTCCGAAGATCTCCGTATATATATACCAAAATCTTCATTGCTGTAGACACATCAAAAGTAAAAGAACCTACATGCTGGACGAGAGCGTGTGTGATATATTATAACATATAAGTTAGCTCATATATACCTAAATAGCTCGCCATAAATTGGTTATTTTAATATATGCTTCGCGTGCTGGATATACTTCTGATCACCATGGTTTATAATCGTAAAATGAATACCTTTGACGTGCAAAATTACGATAATTATATACTCTTTGCTTTTGCGTTCTTTGTAACATATAAAATAATTTCGCCCGCAGGTAACAACAAGATTCAAACGATGAACGTTTCATCCATTCATCCATTAATTTCACAAAATAAAAATCTGCAATAATAGACTATTGTACCACAAAGGCCTAAAAGATTCGATTTCTGTTTGAGATGCGGAATGAAAAATGTGCGATACGCTCAGCATTTTTCTTTTTCTTTTGCTTTTTTTTTTCTTCTTGCTAAGCATCACTATACAGTAAGTGGAAAACCCTCCTCCGTTCATTTCTTTATTTGGTGTTTACAGCCACAACATGGCATTCAATTTGAGATTTAATTGATGTAATCATCATAAAAATTAGTATAATTTAATGCTATATGCGAAATCGTGGGGTTGTTTGCAAATACATCGGAAATAAACTCTTTGTTGGATGGCTAAATAGTATCGGCATACTCATATATATTCGCATTTGTACATATAGTTGTTGTACGCATATATATGATGCCTGTATGCCGTATACGTATACATATATGTAATGATTGGGAGATGTGAAATTTCTCAAAATGTTCATTACGACTTTGGAGCGCATGTTCAGAAAGTGGCTCGCCCTTTTACATTTGCAGTTTTCAACCCCCGTCGAAAAATGGGAGTCTTAAAAGAATCTGAAAATTTTTAATTGCGTTTTTGAAATTCTAATATTCAATTGGAAGGCCAAACTCTGTTAGAAAGACGTAGGCTTAACTTTTTTTTATCGTTTTTCCTTCTATTTTGCTGAATACGTATTTCTTCTGTATTTCAACTTCCATTTCTTAGAACATCTCGAGAAAAAAAACATTATTGTTATGCACATACGAGACCTTTTTTTGTGAACAATTATGGTTTACCTACTATGAATTTGAAACCTGTTTTGAGAAATTTGTTTACAATTTTTTTTATTTTTATTTTATTTTATTTATTTCTTACGTGTGTACAACAATGAACTATCGAGTATGGTATAATACTAAGAAAAGCCATTGAATAACGCAGGTACTGCAACTGTATTATAGTAATGAATATGGGGACCTCTAAAAATCACGATCACCAGCATTTTCCAGTGCTGTATTGGCGTACGATAACAGAGTGTTGCGTTTTCACTTCTCTCACTTGTCTTTGTAGAAGCTTCTTATTTAATTGACAAGTTTGCGTTTACACAATGAAATTTGTTACAGTTTACTGATCTTAGTGGTGGCTCGCGGAAGCTTGGAGGTCGCTATTCTAGCTAGTAGAAACCAAACAATATGACATTTTAATTAAAGAGTAAGTTAGATGACATCATATGTCATCTGTTACTTACAGCGATGAGAAAAATGAGCGGTTAGCTCTGGCAAAACGTATCTTACATCTAATGAAGTACAAGATTCGTCAAAAACACATAGAGAAAGTAGCAGATTTGATTATTATATTTGCAGGTTCGGCAGCTGCGAGGTTTCATCTACACTGACAAAAAAGTTTCGAAAAACTCACCTGTAGCAGGTAACTTTTTCTCCAGGTAATCCACATTATCTGCCACAGCTGTATTGTTTGTATGGGGCACTACAGCTGTGGCAGCTATTGTAGATTACCTTGAGACAAAGTAACCTGCAACAGCTGAGTTTTTCTAAACTTTTTTGTCAGTGTAGAATTTATGGGTGAAGTGCGTTAGATTGTCAAGGTAAACTTGATGATCAATCTCAAGACCTGCTTCACTTAAGCGTTTTCTGAACTTGATTAGAACTCGAGGAAGTGACCAAAAGAAGGAAATACCCAATGGAAGTAGGTGGGGTAGGTAAATACAATTGACCTGTCACATACGGCTAAACATCTGTTATCGATAACCACGACAAAAATAATGACAACCTCTGGGTAACATGGTCCTTTATATAATAAAATGTATGTTAAAAAAATTGAAACTGAAAAAATTGCTTGGAACATTTCAGGTCAACCTGAAGCAGATCTAGTTATTTATGTTGAATATGAACCTGATCTGACTAATTTGATCTTATCATATTTGTTAATGTTTTTAGATCGCTCCCCAAAAGTCTCCACACTCCATGTACTTCCAACTAACAAGGCATTCCACATCGCATTGTTTTGTTTTCTATCAGACCTTTCTTCTTCTTCAGTAACTTCTCTTGTCTACATGTCTTGAATATAAATATTTATAAAAAAGAAACTTTTTTTGATGGTCAAATTAAGTTAATTGCACTCTCCTATTTTTACGCAGACGTTAATTTATCGAATAAAAACTGAAATAAATTACGTCTTTAACGAAAGAGACATAAAAAAAACGTTTGCCATTGATGCTGTTCAACAATTTTTCTTTCTTTAGGGGACGTCTCAATAATATTTTCTTAATCTTTCGACTTAATGTGGGATCCAATTTATTTACTTGTTTACTTTATAGTACATTTAAGACGCAACTGAATAATTTTGAAGGAAATAAAGAAATACTAAGCAAAAGTATACATACAGCTTTCATTTAATGCTCTGCATATTATTCCAAATTTAGTTTGAAAATATACAAACACCAAATTTTTAAAATAAACACATTTCTTGCTCCAACAAAAACAAATTGTAATGGCGATAAATATTATCAAATTTATATGGAACATTGCACATCATGAAATTTAAAATTCCAGATGTGATTTTCTCAAATAAGAAAAAATGAAACAAAAGATACGGAAAACGCAACCACTACAACCAAAGCATAACATACAAATAAACGAATTTGAACAGAAAAAAAATGTTCTTTCGATTTCTTTGAATATCCCCATGCTTGGTACATACATCTTTCGACTATCGTTTTTGTGTAGTTCCATCCATTCCACATTCGTACGGTGTGTACCCATTGTCGAATCCTCTGAGATTTCATCGTTCGTTTCAGTTCAGTTTACATTTGATATCATCTCCCGCAAGGCTCTCTACGTGTACGGTGCACAAATATTCGTTCATATACACAGCGTCGCAGTGTTGTTTAATAAAAAGAATATTTTTTTTGATGTAAATTCAAATATTATTGAGAAAAATCTGTTGTTTCTACGTTGCTTTTAAGGAAAGCTGGGAAAATTAATTGAATTTATTGTAGAAAAATTAAAAAAAGAAAGGGAAAAACAAACATAGACGAGTTTTCAACGGAGCAGTTGTGACAAAGTTGTGTTTAAATAGAATATTTGTTCCGTGTTTTCATTTGAATTTGGTCGATTTGTAAGAGAAAAACCATATAAATTGTGTGTTGAGCGAAAAATCCATACACATAACTCTGTGAAAATACACATATTGAACGTGTAGTACACTCGGTTTATGTTACCAGTTTTTTTGTTATAAAAAAAAAATCGTTCGACGCATTTTTACATAATATTTGGATTTTACCATAAAGATACATTTTGCAAGGTAATTCGTTTTTTCCTATTATTTATTTTACTATCCAAATGTACATTCAAATGATGGGTACTTATGTGCATAAGCAAACTAAACATTTGTTCATTTCAATAATAATTTTTGGATCCATGATTTACACAAACATTTCCACGAAAAATTTATCCAATTTATGATCATTTTTCTCGCGGAAAAAGATTTTTTTTTTAGCGAAATGCGATAAAAAGGCAAATTTCTTGAATATAATATGACAGACGGGGAGATGGTTTCACTTTACGCTTTTACTAAAATGAACAGAGATAAAAAGACTGGAGATATTTTCGCATATTTAAGCATTTATTTTCTTTTGCTTGATTTAAATGTGATAATGTGAATACATATACTCTCAGTCGTACATATCGTTGAACTCAGGAAAACAGCGAACATGCCGCGCGATAAGGAAACATGATGTTTTTGTTATTCGAATCTCTTTTTTTTCCCTTTTGCAAAATCATTTTTAAGAAAATTAAGATGGATAGGAAATTTACATACCAAGCCAGTCTGTAAATAAAAATGAGAATAAATGCCAGGAATAATCGCACTAACAATCTCAACATTAATATACAAGACAACTTTGTTGTTCAATTGAATGAATTCACAAATATTTTGGTTGATTTTTGGTCGATTCTATTCCCTGATATGTGTTGTCTATATATTGTATATGATGCGGACTCTAATGTTGACTTTTGTTGAATAAGACAAATTAATGAAATAAATCAATCTAAATTAAAATTAATAGATTGGCATCGTGCTATCGTTTCGTACGATTACACCAGTCATTCCGACCATATATCTGTTAATTTTTCATTAATATTAGTCGAATTAAATAGTCAGAGATTTATGTTCGAAAATGAATGTTGCCAGTTGCCATGTACTCGGATGATAATAAATTAATTGACATAGTTAAGCTGCGCCCGTTAGTTGTTATCAATGGCTAAACATGATATAAAGATGAGCGGATTTTCGGTATTTTTACAGACTGATAGTGTCCTGTGATGTTGTTATCGGCGAAAATCTATTACATCTAATGTTTCGTTATTTAAAACAAAACATTTGATGTAATAGATTTTCGCCGATAACAACATCGCAGTGCGATTTGACGACTAGCCGTATCTGACGCTCAATCGATTTGGTTCTGGTAAATACACAGACGATACAACTGTCTCACGGCAATACCGCTGCTCTTGTATGGGGTTAATATTGAAGAAATCCCGTAAAAGAAACCATATCAACAAAGTTCACTCTCTTTTTTCATTTTTTCACCCCCGGGGTATTAAACAGATCTATTGAATGTATTAACAAAAACCTCTGGTCTATTCCTTCATGAATAGTTATTTGGATCACAAGGGACGAAAGTAAAGAAATTCAGCCGTGTGCGAGAGTTGCTGCCCGCGCCGAAGGCAAGGGCCGCAATCGCATAGGTTGCATAGGTCGTAAAAACAACAACAATATCCTTTGAATTATTCGTCATCAACTTTGTATGTTAACATTAATCAGAGCACTGGCGCACGGTTTGTTCAATATTGATCAAAGTAAACAACTTGACAAGATTTGACTTTCGCATTATGTACATCGACTTTCGCATTATGTACATAGACTTTCGTATTATGTATTAACCGATTTCGATACATAACTTGCATTTTTTTACTTTCGCTTCCCGTTTGGGAACCGAAAATTACAATTTTCGTAGTTCGTGTGATGAAAAGAATATTTCATGCTTCGGGGCCGAAAATGAGGGCAATTTTTCGAATTTTCTCGGGTTTCCGGCCCTCTGCATGAAAACTCACATGTGCACCTGTTTGGGACGGTTGATTTAAGGCACTTTCGCTTGTAGACCTCACTTCGTTCGGCCTACAATCCGCGAAATTGCCTAAAATCAATCGTCCAAAACAGGTACACAAATGACTAACACCGTTATGGTTCAATTGAAATTATGTATTCACATTAATGCCAAACATCCTGTCAGCTTAGCAATTGAATAAATTTTCACGCACAAAACAGTTACATGAAATGACGTTGCCGAAAAGGATGTTAGAATAACCGGAGAAAGCTTTAAATCCCCAGAACGATTTCTCATAGTTATTAACACTGTTGTCGGTTGAAAACTTACGCAATTTAACTTACGGTAATATTGAATAAAGAGAAAAAAAAAGATTTCGAATTCGGTTGATCGCATTCACCAGATTTATTTTAACCATAAAATGGGTGTACTGTCTCAAGTGGATATCTTCTACGTTTTGCATTAAATTAATGGTTTTAATAATGGTTTGAGAACGTAAATTTTCCAAATGAAGTTTTTGGTGTAATAAATTGAGCATTTAATTTGATTTTTGAATTTATGTGGTCAAATATTCAAATTTTCTCGACTTTACGTATAAATTCTGAATTTTAAAAACCTTTCAGCAAGCATATCAGCCGTTTTACCATCTGATCTATTACCTCACTTTATCTAAATATTTTCAAGACTTTCATTTCAAATCTTTTACTTCGGCATTAGTTAGAGCTTGTCATACATTCCTGATAACAGATGATAACCGTCCATAACAGATTAATTCACGTTGTTCAAAAACGTATTTAACTTATACCTCCACCAAAACTACAAAATTCATAATGACTTTTTGATAATTCAAACTCAAACAGAATCAATCCAAGAAGTTTAATCCACACTAATTTCACTGATGTAATTTTAAACCTTGTTGAGGGCAAATCACCCATAACTAATGTATACATAAAGAACTATATACATAGCATAACAACGCTACTATATAACACTACACTCGATTATATAGGTGATTTACCCAGCAAGTTTTTAGGATATTTATTGCATTAACAGAATTTGTAGTTTCATTCTATTCAATCGGTCAAATTCTCTTACTATGTCTCTCTGCAGCGTGTGCGAATGCAGCGTTTGTAACGTAGTACACATCTGTTATCAGACCACAGATATAATATAGGAAATCAGCCGTGACTAGCCTTGCTTTTATAGCAAAATATGTATTAGAACTAAAGAAGTATAAGATTTCCATATCCAAACACTAACAAAAGAAGTGACAGATTTCATTTTATATTTTTACGCGCATGTCGTTTATGTATAAGGTTAATTTAAAGTTCAAACATAATTCGATTGCTCACCACTAACAATAAAATTTAAAGGCGAATTTTTGTGCAGAAAAATTGTACAAATTGAATCGACCGCTGGCAATAAAAATATAAAGAAAATATATCGCCCTGATGGCTCAATGCACATTCCAGCTGATTAAGCTCGAAGCAAACATTTTATTGGAAGTCTTTATATTTAATGTAGGTATATATGCGAGTAACATATGTTATTTTGGCTTCTCAATCGAACCGACAACCATACTTTTCTTCCGTATTAAATTTTTCGGATGAAATAAATTATTATTTTTGATATTTTTATTTGACTCCCGATTCAATTGCTGTCAAAGACAACTAGAACAAAGGTTTTTTTTCAATATTTCTCTTGGCTTTATTGGGAAAAGTAATTTATTAAAATGTCCAGATGTTTTTGAGTGTACTTGAATTCGGTTCGAATAATTATACAAATTTTTCGCTGATTTTTTTTTGTGTACACCGGTGGAGTTATAAGATCCGCCAATTTCAACCCAATTCAAATCATTCCACATGCGGTATCTGCGTGTCCAGTCCATACATACAAATATACGTACGTATCGTGATGTTGTATTCATAGGCATTGGTAACATGCATGTAGAATAAAAATAGAATTATTCCAATAGAAATTGTTGGAACTTATAATTCCCTCTCAGTAAACTGAATCAATTTTCCCTGAAGACTTTTAATAAAATGATTCGAACAATTTAATTCATTTAATCCATTCTTTCAATTCAATTAAAATTTATCACAACAAAATTCAGCTCAATAACAAGCAGTGAATGTTTTCAGTTTAGTAAAGTTTATGAATTGTTCTTTTTGCATTTAGTTATGAATGAAGCTATGTATAAAAATACACTGCAAGTTTATGATAGATTTGTATATTAAATGGCATTTATCTATTGAATATTGCATGAATGCAGAAACTTTTGTACCACTATTCCGAAGATAGATTATATAGTATTCCAAAGCAAGCTGCATTACACTGATAGAAATTGACCCAATTTGTTAATTTTACTTCATTACAAATGTTGAAAAGATAACGTCTATCAGCAACGTTTGCTTCGAATTCCAGAAGCTGAATCTGTACATGCTTGTGAATTATTCGAAGTGTTTACGTGTACATTAGAAAATGTAATTTAGCAAATGAATAGCCTTTCGACAAAATATTATCGGCATTGGTATTTGGTCAAGTGGAAAGGAGCTTTCACACAATAATAATGTTTATTAAGATGGAAATGCTGCTTTGAGTAATTCGCTTTTAAGTTTGATGAATAGCTCGACGAATTCAAAACTATTGATGGATTTCCAGTGAAGAAAATTGAAAGATTTTACCGAGAAGGGTATACAATTCACAAAATGGATGTGAATATTATGTGTGTTAGTGGTACAGAGCTTTCGAGAAATCAAGAGATAGAGATTTGAACAAATTTCACGTGGATGTGGATGTGATTATTCTATCAAGTTGTAAAATAAGTAAAGCAACTAAGTTGAACGAATAAGTAAATAAGATGCTTAGTTTACATAAATAACTAGAAACAGAAATTTTGCCAATGGCTGCTGGAAGCTTTTAGTGCTTACAGTTTTTAAAATATGCGTTTACACGTAATATTGAAATTAAATTTCGTAGTTTACATTGTTTTCTGCTGAGATGCCATCTTACGAGATACTAACAGGTTCTGCAAATACAGCGTAAACATTTAAGAAATTTCGGATGAAATTATTTCCTCACGTTGTCTTTCTTCTCTAAGAGCTGAATTTGTTCATTTCCTTCGATTTTGTGCGGAGGAGTGTATATACGAGAAAATTAAATTTTACCGTATTAGTTATTCCAAATAATTTAATTGCGTTATGCCAGGGTAATGCCATTAACTCTGGATTGTTTGTCGTGCATAACAAACAAAGTGAGCCTGAACAGCAAGTTCCGATGTAAACCGGAGATAATTTTTCTATTTACACGAAAGAAAATTGAAATTTGGATATTTATTCAGAATTTCGTTTTCTATTCTTTTCGTTTTGCGAAAAGGTGAGAAATGTTGTTCAATATATCAACTTGCGGACGTTACGAATGAATAATTTCATTTTCGTGCATAAAATAGCAAAAATAAAGAAGACTTGGAAGGATATCCGCAACGATTCTTAAGATTTGGGATGTTGTCTGTTTTCTGCTATTTATGGTCTATCAAAAATGTAAATCTAATTTTGCTGTTCTTAATGAACGTTACCTTGGTAACCATTACGTATTTCATTGATTATAATTCACAACAACTCAGATCAAATACAATCAAAGCACCAAGCATAGAAGAAAATGGAGTGGTAAGTCAGAACATTTTTATACTGTCGCAAGGTCACGCGATCGACAAAAAATAAGATCTGCAGGCTAGTGTAACTTTAACTCATGACTTTTAAATTTATCATGGCTTTCGGGAAGCGAGTTTATACCTTTGGAATCTTTTCAACATTCAAAAATTATGTGGAAATGTATAATGAATGTGTTACTACGACTTCATTTCTGGTGCCTCAAAAAAAATCTTTCATGAAATATCGGCTTGAAGCTATGACCTCGATAACAAGAAAATTTGCTCAACAAGATAAGTTATTTTCGAAGATATTCCACATTTTTTTATAAATGGCTTTTCCGGCCGTAAAAACTATTTTCCAGTTCCGGGAAAAAAATTGTTAGTGACGTTTTCATGCATGTTGTGAAAGTTAAAAATCATCTGTAAATTTTCCATTTACGTTTTACGTCAACTTATAAGTGAAAATTGCAATCTTCCTAGTAAAATCTTGTCCGCTTGGAGTCGTAGTTTAAAAAAAAACGCATCAGACAGAGTCATGGTGGAAAATTAGTTTTGTGGGTGGGAACATCCTCTTCGAAATGTAAAATGAAAATATTAAATCCAACACTGACCACCTGCTGACGACTGGAACTGACATTTATTACAAAGCTAAAATATATCTTTTGGGTAAAAGCTGAAACATTACTTTTAGAATTCCATTTCTTTTCATATTTTTTTTTGCCCCAACATGGCCCATAAGTCATTCAGTATATTAATTCTGAATTATTTCACGTATTGTTCCGACCAGAAGCTACAACAACAGAAAGTTTTCTATTACAGCCTTGGCGTAGATGCCACCGAAATGCCACTATAAACTTGTGACACACAAAAATATACCTCGTATACGTTTGAACTGAAGTAGGTATTTCTCGCGAAACGTAAAAAAAACAACAGAATATTGATTAATGGATCTGAGTCTGTACTACCATTTGTTATAATTCTTTTTCCTTTTGTTTTCCAACTTTTTTTTCTATCTGCAATCACAAAGTCTTCACAAACGAAAATTTTGCTGGAAAATAGAGCCATAACATACTTACACGAGGAATGTGTACGAAAAATGCGAAATGCTATTTGTCACTCTCGCATACACCGGGATTATTTGTTGTATGAGCGGATTTTCGCTATAAATTTCGTATTAAAGTTAAGCTTAAGAAACCATAAGCATTTTATACGGCGATATACGAAATCATGTTCCGATTCCCATTGTTGTCTTAAGGCACTGAAGAAAATAGCTAGTGATGGCATAACCGGAAAATGATAAATGGATTGTATTCCTATTGTCACGTCGAATATGTAGTGTATTTATCATGCTGTCGAGATATTTTAGCTCATTGCACTAGGATGGTAGGATTAAGTAATTGAGTATTTGAAGTATTATGGCCTTAGACTAGTTTAGGCGCGAGTCGAGACACTGTATTATACTATTGGTAATAGATTTACGAAAAAACAAGCATTGTCATCATAAGCATTATATCATTTAATCCTAAATGGTCTCTGTCTAGCGGGAAAATAATGTTTCGCAAATTTTTCATTGCGAATGTTTGTCTGTCCTCAAAAGTATACAGCACAAAGGATCAAATTTATCACGCCGTAAATTCGTTAAATTGAATCGGTCTGATGAATATTGTGAAATAAGTTAATGAAATGAAGATACAGAAAACGTTGTCGATAGAAATTGTTTACGAGACCTCATCAACTGATTTATTGCTACACGAAATTGCAGAGAATTTCCACCTCTATTTGAACGAATAAACTTTGGCGCCGATTAGGTGAATAAAAAACCGATTTCGTTTCTTTATGAACGCATATTGCGTGAGATGGATAGTCTACTAAAGTTCGTGCCACATTGGCCACAGAGGACGTCAGTGAAATTTAGACATGAGTTGGCTTCAGATGTTTTTCAGCTCGTCCACTGGTGTATAGTTATGGTGATAAAACTGTATAAAGACCTCGATAAAGACGTATAGGACGTTTGTATAGATAGACCAGCTGAAAAACAGCTGTAGCTAAGTCATGTCTAAATTTTACTGACGTCCCCTGCAGTGAGATTGAATATTGAATTAAATATTGAAGTAAAAGCTAGTCATCTATTATCGACAAGGACGTCAAAAATAAGCGCAGACGTTCGTAAACATTTATGTTATTTCAACGGAAGAAAACGATTTTCTATCAAGCACTAGCCAATGAAGCTGCAAATGCTATAAACTATACAGAAAAGGTCTTTCTATGCCATAATCATCACTGACCATTTCTTATACACTTAAAATTTGATGAAAATTTAATTACAAAATTACACCGAAAAGCAACAAGGGTTTTGCAATCCAAAATTATTGCTTTGCGAATCCTTTCGTGATTTGTAGAGGTCCGCAAAATAATCCCTCAATTTATCGTATTTACATTTTCCCAAACCTACGAGTCATTAATAATTTTCCGAAATTTTCAAATATCAATTAGACTAAAAGATCATATAATTATTGCTGCCACTTTCTTACACTCCTTTTTACCTTTACCGCGATTAAATCATCGAAATATTGTGTGAGAAGCAGCTCTGGATGAAACGATATTTTCTGAATTCAATTCGAAAGTGCTTCGTACCCGAACGGAAACCATTGTTCTATCCATTACCCCGAAAATAAAGGTGTTTGTATAAATGTGCCATCTATACATTTATCTTTCGTCACCATATATAAATGGCGCGCACATCATATCTTTTATCCCAAAAATAATAATTCATTTATCTCAAATATTCAAATTTTAATCCATTAAAACTTTCTGGGATTTCATTTAATGCATGTTAGGCTGTGCTTTATACGTATAGATACGACGCTCATATATAGCTGTATAAACCGAAACCCAGGTAATCTTTTAAAAATCTATGAATATTGAATGAGCATTAAGGCAATTCTATTCTGCGTATCGACTCGGTAGTTTAGATAAAGTGTATCCTGAATGGGTACATTTTCAGCAACATTATTATCTCTTTAAGGTGTGCGGATGGTGGAATATGTATGGAAAGCTCACATTTCAATTCCATGACAATGAGATAAAAAATGATCTAATATTATTTTGTGCAGCAGTTTTGAATTGCATCTTATACAGTTGTGTCGTTTTTTCCAGAACAGTCTAATGCCAGCTAAGTCATCTGTCATCTGTATAGACAACGACTATAAAAATAAATGTCAGCTCTGACTAAGGTGGTCTTTTATACAAAAAGTGCATGTCGAAACTAATGAAGTAAAAGATTTGGTTTCAATCTTGTCAAAAAGTAATAGATTCGAAAATATTACTGGTGTCCGCGAAAGGTCAAACAAAGTAGATTGGTTTAACGACAAAAACCGACCATCCGGTCTAATGAGGATAATGATAATTTTTTTTTGCACAACCGTTCAAAAAGCACATGAATGAAAGACTAAATGAAGCTGATTGGATAGAGAGCATTTCCAGCAAATTTATCTGCACAATTTACCACAAACAACGTAGTATCCGATATTAATCTATAATAACGATGGAAATAATGTTGCTGTACACACACAACATTAAATAGCTGAAGCTCAGTTGTACCATTACGGTATTGTTCGATATTCCACAACAGCATAACATACAAAATACCTTAACCTTTGAACCATTCTCATTATAACCCAGATAAACTGTTTAATTAAACATAAAGCATCCACTGTAAACCAAAAATATAAATTCAATTCGCTGTAAACAGCACAACCATGATATGAACCATATTAGAGTATATTTTGCCTGTGGTTGTTGAACAATTGTTTTAGAAATAGTAATTATAAAGGAATATAAACTGCTCGGATTAATCAGTCTGAAGATAGGCTTGCATGATATACTAGTTTTATGTGTATTTGGATATGGTTCATATTTTCAACCGCAAAACCATTTCAGAGACGATTTCAGAGAAGCAATGATCACAAATTAAAATCGAAACAGTTGACAGTGAGTAGACGGAATATGTTTGTGAGGCTGCGAGGTTAGACAAGTAAATCTTCTTCTATGACCAATACTTCTGTGAGAAAGAAAAAGTAGCTTCACAATTTAAGACTTACAGCTTTGGAGCTTAATATTTGAACATCAAACGACATTACTGTACAGTTCACACTAAGCGACTGTATACCAGATTGTAGATACGCTTCCATATCGCAGGTTGTTACATTGTCAGCTTTTTCAATTTTCGAATTATTACAGTCCATTTGTCAGCTGTGAATTTTACAAATTGAATAAAAAAATAACTGAAATTGCCAACTGAAGGTTTTATACGGTCGGATGACTTCTAACAGTTTTGTAAGATTCACGACTCACTGATCTATAAGCGATAAAGATGTTAAAATGAACCATTTTTCGTTCACCCTGGCAGGGTTGTTCATTAAAACCATCTAATACATAACTCAGTATCAACACAACCGAAAAACCATTTTTGGATGCCATTTTGCTGCAAATGAAATGGCTGCCTTTACCTTATCTTCGTAGAGAGAAAATGAGATTTTAATTAGTATTTAATATTTTAATAATTTTCCAAGCTATAGTTATGGGTTTGGGTGCTGTTGTTGGGGTGTATATACAGAATTTAAACATATATATCGATTCAACCGCAGTACCTTGCTTTAGGTATTGTGGTCTCGTTTTAATGTGTAAATAATGCGAAGAGTATTTTCCAAATAACACAGAGTTAACATTAATGATGAGTTATGAACTAATTTCGTATTTATCGTAATTGAATTTGTTGTTTCTCATTTTAGCAACATTTAGCAGCATTTATAACAGCGAAATCCATTTTATAGTTGACTTGTTTATCATGTATCTCATTATTTTGGTGATGACACAAATTGAATTCGATTGAGAGGAAAATCCGAGGTTTGATTGAAGTATTTTGGGAAATAAATACCAGTAACCAATGATTTGGCTGCAATCTATTTCTACCACTCGTCGACTTTTTTTTAAATAATCTTTTTGGAACTTGATGATTGTACAGGAGATCCACTAATGTGGACAACAGTTGATTCTAGAAGATTTTGATCTAGGACGTCTGGATCAGGAGCTAGACCTATTTTAACTTAATTGGGAATTCAACTGGTGTGAGCGAGACAAATAACCTAGAACCGGGTCTATCTCCTGATCCAGACGTCCTAGAAATTTGTTTTACTGGATTTGGAATAAGGAATCGAAGGGCCTACAATACTCCTATTGCGTCCGGTTACAATCTTTTATCACGTTTCTTCAAGCATACCATTGGGACCATTATTGATTGAATCTACTACTTCATTTGATTTAACTATTTTTGAGAGACTCAAATAAAATCTTTAACTTCATTCGTTTTATCAATACATTTTGCTATAAGACGACGATAGCTAGAGCTCTTTCTGTCGTTATTGACAACAGATATTTAGACGCCCGTTGAAGGTGTTTGAATGACGAAAAATTTTGAATCTAATCATAATTAATACTTATGGATTTCCCCTCGGACTAAGCCAAAAAATTTTATTATCCATCACAATATCAAATTAAACTTTTTTAATTTTAAATTTTCGGCTTATAATTTCTCGTAAATTCATTAAAATAACAATTTAGATTTTGATATATCCATAAAAAAAATGCAGCCAAGTGGTCGTCTGCTATATCTGGAACCGCATATATTTTACATTATAAATTGGTTAGGATGTGAAGCTTCATTAAAACTTTCCGAAAGTCCAATAAAGTTTTGGTGTAAAGTTTTCAGAGAGAAGACAGTCCCAAAAATTTGTTGTCAGTTAAATTTTGCCTTAAATTATTTTGGAAATTGCTCTGCAATAAAGTTGAATACAAAATAAACAACAGAAATGAACAATAAGACCAAATTTCTGTGATATCTATACATATATATGGGTTCTATGCTGGATATATGATTATTTAATGCAGAAGTCACGCCAATATGTAACAATGTCACAGTCAGACTTTCAAAAAGTTTTGCTTCTAAATAAATAAAAAAATGAAAGAGTTGGATTTTAAATGTAAAAATTTTCTTTTGATTACAAAATGATTAATCATTCAGCATTGTGGTGTTGGTAGCACATCCTCGGAAGTGAAAGAGAAAGAAACGACAGAATTTGTGTTTGTTCTTTCTGTTTAGCTTTTATAACGTACATTACTCCCAACCAGTAAATAATAGTCAGCACTTAATTTTAAAAGCTTCGCTTCTCTGTACGTAATAATGTGCAATCAAAGACACGTACATATTCAGTGCAACCAACGACTCTAGAAGCATCCACGTCAACAGAAAACCACTTTTCGGAACGAATGAAATACTCTTCCACGTACAACAAATATTGTACTAAATCCACGATACCCTTCACCGAATGTAGTCCATATATAGAAATCTAATATGTGTGTGGGGCGGAAAAAGGTTCTATGACAGCAATGATTGAACGTTCGACAGCACAGACGACACAGTTCGTTATTTCATAGTATAAAACATACTGTACAAACAGCACAGCATTCGGTATGGTTTTTATTTATAAAACTGGAGTATATTTGTCACGCAGTTTATTTAGACAAAAACATGACAATGACTTATCTTTGTTTGGGGTATGAGCTAAATGCGAAATCACTTTTGGAGACGTATTTTAATGCAATTAATTACGAGGGATGTGATCGCATTATGGTTATTCGGATTGAAATTGTTGTCTTACACCACGATGTACACACCCCAACATGGAAATTCGAGCGACACGACGATAACACATATATTTTTGATATACTTTCCGTTACGAACCATGAATTATTTCCACATCTAAATTATTTCTTTACATTATCTCTGATTTATAATTCTTCGCTGGTGTTAAAACGTATGAGCTTCTATAACTCATCAGCGATATAACGAGTATTTGGGTTATTAAAAAAATGTAAGTTCGGTAGCTGTGTTGTTGTAACTTTGTTGCATGAAGTAAAATGTTTTCGGGATCCTTAATGGCATTTTATACGGGGGGATGATAAATTCGAATAATTTAAAATTTCACTCTTTTTGTAATATTGAAGAAACAAGCAAAATGCAATTAATCATAGGAATAAGCTTGTGCTCTTCAACTGTGTGAAATGTGAGTGGAAAACACAATAGGTATAAGCAATCATTAACAACTTTAACAGCAATCATAACAAATCTCTCGTCTTATGATACACTAACGTTTTTCTAAGTCTCTCAATGTAAGAGTCACGCACGTGGTGTTAATTGTGATATTTTATTGCCTTACACATTCCTAAAACATTGTCGAAGAATTTTTTTTGCATTCTTCTCTCGCATCAATTCACAAAATCCCATTAAGGGGATCCCCTCGGTATAAATTAATGGCGTACGTATTGTATGTTATGTGATTGTTTTTTTTAAAAGAAAAGATAACTCATGTTGTTGAATGCGAAAACAACTTGTATCGTACAGTAGCGTCGGTAATCGGGTGATGGGGAATTTGTGTTGGGATAAATAGTTTTATCCAAAAGTTGCAACTTTTTTAAATAAAAAATTTTGTTTTTGCTAAATTTTACGAAAAAAATGACCTCTGGCACCCTTCCCTTTGAAAATCAAAACCGACTCCTCTGCTACCAGAATCTTACGATGTATATGCATGAGCATGATGCTAAAACAGCTTATTACTCAAATGTTGGTTTAGTTTTCAAATCGAAAACGAATGAAGACTTAAACAGACATCCAGTGTTTATTAGTGTGTCTGTGAAGTTTTTGTTTTTTGCAACAATTAATCGAATATATTGGAAATAAGCAATTCATGACAAGTGATAATTAGTGATTTAGTGAGTAAGTTCATCAGTCCTACAACATACAAAATGATATTTTCATTGGAAAAGTTTCGAGAAAAATTTCCGGGTGCAGTGCCATTCATATTAACCATTTGCTATCTCGAGAGATATGCAGCCGTTAGCATCATTGGTATACAATGAATTTTATGAACCGAACGTTTTATGTGCTGACTACAAATACTAATTATTTTGCTCTTACAGCGATACTAGTTCTGTATTTGAATAGAAAATTGAATATTGATCCGAGTGCATCCACTGCAATCTTGCACGTAAACGATTTTTTGGTATATTTTTTCACAATTGTGGGTGGAATCGTTGGCGACAGTTGGTGGGGAGCCTTCAAAACTATCTGTTGGATGCTGTTAGTTTATGCAGCTGGTATAGCAATTGTCGCTGTTGGTGCTATCGAATCATTAAATGTTTCTGCACTGTAAATACCGCGTCCAATTACCGTTGAATTTGAATAGAAATTTGATTATTATTTTCTAGAGCATTGACATGCATCGGATTGATAACAATTACTGTTGGCAGTGGAGGTGTCAGACCAAACATGAACGCTTTGAGCGGGATACAGTACAAATTACCAGACCAAGCAGAACAATTGAATTTCTTTTTCTCGATTCAGTATTTTATGATGAAATTTGGGGCGATGACTGCTTGTTTTGTGGTATGCTTGGTAAACAGAAATAAGCGAAACTGGTCCCTTCGGCCAGAAGAGCTTATTTCAGAGTAAACAGAAGAATTGTAGCAATACTAAAATGGTAAAACATTCCTCAGGCACCAATTTTACACGCCGATGTGAAATGCTTCGGAATGGATGACTGTTATCCACTAGCGTTCGGAGTTCCAGCAATAGTCATGCTGATTTCGTTTATTATATTTTTGTGCGGCTCATCATTGTACGTAACGAAGCCTGCCAGCGGTAACATGTTAGTGAAAGTAATCGGCTGTATTTTTGTACGTGCACAAATAACTCAGATTTTTCTGCGTTATATTTTCACGGAATTTTTTGCTTGAATTTCAGCACGCATTGGGTGAGAGACTAAGGCATGGTAGAAATGAATCCATTCATCATTGGTTGGATTACTCCATTGTAAAATACGGACAGATTCTCGTCAACGAAACGAAAGTCGTTCTAAATATTTTAATTCTGTTCATTCCTTTACCGATCTATTGGTCGGGCATATTACTGCAAAATTCAAGATGGGTCTTTCAAGCATCAAAAATGAACGGCGATATTGGCTGGTTCGTCATCAAACCGGATCAAATGTTAGCCTTCAATTCGGCATTGTCATTAATACTGTTTCCACTGTGCGAATACGTACTCTATCCCCTACTGGCGAAGATTGGTGTGAAATCCCTCTTACACCGCATAACCTTCGGTGGTATCATCTCGGCGATTGCTCTTGGCATATCAGCTGTAATCGAAACTCAAATTGAAAAGCATTTTTTGAATATTTTGTGGCTTATTCCACAGTATTTCTTTATGGTAATTTCGGAAAACTTTGTGTATATAGCAACGGTAAATTTTGCGTATAACGAAGCTCCGTCCAATATGAAATCCGTAATGACATCGTTTGTATTCGTTACGATTGCCGGTGGAAATCTATTAATTGCGCTAGTAACCGGAACAAAGGTTTTCAGTGCTCTGCTTTATGAATCACTATTTTTCACAATATTAGTTTTCGTAGACATGATTTGCTTTTGGTTCATTGCCAGACGGTATAATACCCAGACAAACAGGAATATGTCCGTGCTGTAAATGGATTTCTTATTTACGTACTTATTTTATACAATTAAATTAAAACCTTTTCGATAAAATGTTTTGCTGTTTTTACTCATCTAAATTAAAAACCTTTGTCAGACCGCATCCGTCAAATCTGACGCTCATCAAATCTGACCCTTGAATCAGGGTTACTTGGAAATTGCTATAGATAGGACAAAGGAAACGGAGAGTTATAGCTGATAACGAGTACATATTATATTGCAAAGACTATTTAGATCAAATAAAGTACTAGATTCAATAACTATGATTTATATACTTGCTGTCTGTGAAGTGTGAAACCCTATGAAAAAAGTGTAGCAGCATGAGCTCCTCGTACGAAACAACTTGGTATCACAAACTACAGCCGTCGTCATTCCATGACGTGGTAAATGTCTTCTAAACTCAACCAAAGAAAATACTTCATACAACCAAACACAGCTTGAATATTATTTCTTGAGAAAATTTTATCAATCACAAAATCACATTCAAACGTTGTTGATTTGACATACAAAGCAAAGCCTACATGTTTGTGTAAAAACTTTCGCCGAAAGTGACAAAACACCCTTTTATTCGAAAGTTTGCTAGCAAACACCAACCGTCTATAATAGGTTTGTACAACAATCAGAACTAGTATAAATTCCGTAAATCCTACAATACAAGAATTTAGAAAATGTCTTAGTTGTGTTATATCCACCTCAATTACCTTCATTCGTACGACATCATGGGTGTGTCTGCTTTACTTATGTTATTCGAAAATAATTTGCTCCTGCTGGAGATTGATGTAATAAATTGTTACGAAACAAATGACTTTTCACTTACACATTTCAGCGTTAAGGTGTAGAATTACCCTTTGAGAAAATTCGCCGGATATAAAATAATGTGAGAATGGGAACGAGTGTGAAAGGGTATATACACAGAGTATTTTTTATGTAATTTTAATCCCCTTTTTTAACTAATAATACGCAAAGTGTTTAGAATTTTTCTTTTTCAAAGGAACTCATTTATTAATGAAGGTTATTATGTTGCTCATAGAAAATTACCTCACATTTCTGTATTCTTTTTATGAGTAAATTCCATTCCATTATTTACTGTAGGAGCGCGTCAGATCTCCTTGAATACATATTTTTGACTAATTTTCATTAATTATTTCAAAATTAATATTTTCATCTCAAATATTCGTAATATTAGCGTAATTTACGTTAATCATCAATGAATCTGTACCGTACGTTTTAGAAGTGGTTATTCTGTTACAATATGTTTGTGTTGTCGACAGCAACAACAACAAAAAATTGGTTGAGCTCTCGTTTTTATTCGATGAGTTAGCAAAATGCTAGTTGAAACAATTGAAGTAAAAGATTTTGTTTCGAACGCTGATGACAGTTCAAACAAAAGAGAAACAAAATATTACATCGTAATATATGCTTACTGCTAGGGAAAGGTCAAACACGACACAGCGTTTCGGAGATGAAACTTCTTAGTTGTTGTGTGATTGAGTGGTTTCAAACCTGTGATGCACAAAATTTTACACCCGCCACACCATGAAATGCACAAACAACAAAAACAAATAATAAAGCATTTCTATCACATTTCGTTGAGAATAACGCATCCAAACACAGTGAATGTACAGTCCATTATTAAGCAAAACATCGTTGCCATCCCTAGACCTGTTTGTAAGGTCTCATAACTTTTAAAGTTATGTAAAATTACACACGTCTCTATCTTGATCTAAGGCACTTCGCAGCGAAAGTTTTGTTTGCACAACTAGGTAATTGCCTAAAGTCTACCGTCCAAGACACGTACGTAAATAACCATTTGAGAAATATCACCTGTAGACATTTTAACAGCACATTAGTTGGGAGAAATGATGAAAATGGTAGTTCTTGTGTACCGTTTACCGATGCGAGGCGAATCCGAGCACCGTAAACACACTAGAAGTTATTTCAATCATTTTTCCCATTTGCCTTAAAAACTTGAAGTAACGCTTCGTCGCCGTGAATAAAACCTCACGTTTTTTAGTAAATTACTTTCCAGCTTTCCTGTATTTGAATATACTTATATTTTGATTTCTTTTCTATATTTTCATCGTTTGTATTAAGTTGAAGTTAACTAACCGAATATGCAACAACAACTCACAATAATTCATTTTTCTGCATTTTATCACTGCAAAAAATCCCTTCTGTAGATAGATGATAATAAAGAATAGTTTTGAGTTAAATAAAAAGCATCGCCATTCCACACCACTCCACACCGTATAAAATGAAAGCAAAGCCATTCCATTGAAATATCTTTCTCGATTTTTGTTGTTGTGTTAATGAACTTTATATATTACGGGTTGTTGAAAATGATAACAAATGTTTATGCTATATGTATATGTATATGCTATAAAACTGAAATAAACTCACTCTGAAAACTTTCTTTGCAAATCCCTAGCACAACTGCGAATGTAGTGTATCACAATGCAAGGCCTTAGATTATTTATATGTTATAATGGAAGTACTTCCGCACAGAAATAAACTCTCAATGAATAGGGTTTCGCGAGTCATTTGTGGCGTATTGTTTTGCTTTGTTTTGTTGGAGAAAAAAAAAACTTTTTCTTCTTTTCGAATTATTAATTATTACGAATAATTAGATGCGTGTGTGGGTATAATATGTGATGTAATCACAGCTTAACGTAGAAATAGTTACAGAAGTTGGAATAGTATAGAATTCTTTTTAGAAATTATGTATGAGTCCAATTCTACCAGTTATGTGCACGATTGTGTGTGTTTGACGATCAAATAATGGGATCTTCAAATTTATCTTCAGCTTACTCAGTCATGAAAGTAATATAGGACAGTAGGACACAACCTTCAAATAACCTAATTTTTTTAAACAATAATCCCACAAGGATACCAATACCTAGAGACTACCCGGCTAATTATACTTCCCATTCAAGTGGAATTATTATCATAACTTCTAGACTTTAGTACTTTGACTACGTTACATCCGTGCTCAACTTCTGCAACTGAAATTTATCTTACTAAAACACTCAACCGAACTTATCGTTCTTCTGACTCTCTTGTGTTACGAAGCTCAACAAAAAAAAAGTATTTCCCAACAGTTTTTTTAAGTGTGCTTGAAAAGACCGTTTGATTCTCATACATAAAATAAAAAAAAAAGTTTTTGAAGTTGAATGTAAATATATATCTGGTTTTGATAAACCTGGTAGCTGTCGCAGGGTGTCGCATTTAATGTTCAAAGATTTTCTATTTCATTGTAAAGATGAATTTAGGAATTCAGTGAACTTCTTGGAACAGGTTCGACGAGAGCCTAGCTCACTTCACTAAATATCTAATTACTAGATGGGTTCAAAGAAAAAAGAACAATGCCGAAAGCTCTATTCAATTCCATGTAACTGTCCATCATGAGTATCGATACGAAAATTATTGATTTGATACGCATAACTATAAGTGAAACGATTGATAATAGTCTGATATGTACCATTCCCATGGTTTATTATTTTGGTATCCCTGTAGCAAAATCCATCCATGTGAATGTGAAGAACAATATGGGTATGGAACGAATGAATGAAGTTTTAAAATATATAAATCATTGAATGGGATTAAGGCTTATAATATGAAGTTTTAATAGCAATATAACGGCTACTCATGTTGAACAAGTAATCATTCAAAAGTTTTCGACTAGCTCGAAACTTCTAGAGCTCTCATTTGTTTATATAATAAAGATTAATGTTGATAGATATTTAGCTGGAGGTTATTTACGTAATTAAGTTTGCAAGAAAAAGTAGAAAAAAACGAAACATCTTTTTCTATAGCAGGCTCCAATTATCGTTACCAAAGTTAATTAAAAATGTTTTTAAAAAAAATGTTAGGGGAGATTGCACAACGTACTGCCTCTTAGTTACCAGAGAACCAGGTCAACAGAATATTTCATTTTCACAGCAAACACGCATATCTAAACTTTTCAACTGCATTTTTCCTATTTACATATTTAAAAAGAAAAAAAGAAGAAAATCTGCAAATAAATTCTTTGCCCAGTCTAGCAAAAACATTTGCTCGCTTTAGCGTGCATTATTAGGATTTTTCTAGTAGGTACACACATTCCTTTTCTGTTTTTTAAACCTTAAGAGATTTAGCGTCGAAACTTTTAATATAATTCAGTGAAATTAATTTTCCATGCGATTTAATTTTTATTGTTAAACGTTATTCATCTTTCCGTGAAGTTAGTGCTTTCCATTAAAGAGATGAAACGATTTCGGTGAAATTATAATGGAGAGAAAATTACAACTTTAGTGCAGGATCATGAGCAATGAATTTTTAAGAGGGGCCTTCTAAAAGAGCAAACTGACAAATTAAAATGAAAAATCATATATTTAAATGTGTGTGTGACAGCTTCGTGTACAAACAGTAAAATTAGACTCTGGACTAGTCTACCTCTATGTTTTTAAGTGGAGAGAACGAACTTTTCGGACTAGTCATCTGTTATCGACGAAGTTGAAAAAAATAAGCGATGAGCATTTCGATATCAGATGCTAAGCAATATTTGAAACAATAGAAGTAACAGGTTTAATAGTTACATGGAATGGGAATGGGCATAAAGTAAATTGTTAATGGAAGGTTGATTGTTGATTTTTTAAGAATGAATTTGCGAAATCTTCATCTAGCTTACATGAAAATCAAATTCAAGCCACATCCGATCCGAATGATCGATGGCTCTATAGAATCGTTAGTCTCCCCTGACAATTTTGTGGAACAACTTTTTTCTTGTTGAGGTCTTGTTGAGGTCTGATATGTTTTTCGCTTTTTGGCGGGTTTGTGGCGGCAAGGGAGCCAATGGAAGTTTTCCGCAGTAGTAAAATTTTCTCAATTTCTTGTCACACCCTTGGACAGCGACGGCCAACGGCTTCCGTAGTATCGTTGGACTCCTGGTGGACTGCTCTCTACTATCCACAGTCAAACTTTTTTGGTCGCTGATGTCCAAGAGATTCCGAAGCTGATAATCGCACATTTCGAAGTCTAGCGCTTCCACACACGGACCTTTCGACCCTTTTTGGGTTTGTATCGCACCGTCTTTCTAAGCACAACAAACCTGCACACTTCCAAATAAATCGTCTGTTTATTGGCCAGATAATTCAACTTTAAGTTCACAAATAATTTTTTTTTTCATCATACGACACAGCAAACTTTTTCAACTCTGCTGCCAAAAATGAAAAGACAACAAGAAAAAAGTTGTTCCACAAAATTGTCAGGGGAGACTAACGATTCTATAGAGCCATCGATCGTTCGGATCGGATGTGGCTTGAATATCAGTTGTTCGATACCTTGGCAAATTCATTCTGAATCTTTCATCAAAAAGTGATTTTCTACATACATGTTTCAAAGTCAACGATGCACAACAGAAAATGTTTTCCACTTGCACACAATCAGAAAATTTTCGTTTTAATTATTTTAATTATTCAAATTTTAATATTCAGGCTAAGGATATGTAAATCGACTCAGTAGTTCGTATAATTCGATTTTTTTTCCGTAAAAAATTGATTGGTTTCCACGAGACGGTATTGCTATTGTGATTTCTTTCTGCGTACCAAACCACCATTCAATGACACTCCCGAATGTAAATCATCATACCATGACTCTATATTATCTTTAGAATAAATTTGCTAGCACACACCGTACTACACATACCAATAATATTGAAAAGCTATTAATTTGGAGTTGAATTGCCCAGAATATCATTAGAATTGATACGGAATAAATTTGAGGAAAATTTTCTGGAGGGGTTCGGGTCACGTATAAGTCTCCAACAGACAGATGTGAATTTATACACAAGATATCATAAATTAGATGTTTTCCTTGACAGGAAAAGGAAATATTATTTTGTGGTTGGTGCGTTTCTATACCACAAAACATCAAATGTTGGGTTTATTGCACGAAATCTCGTCTGGGTATATTATGTACGTATGGACGAATCTATATTATATACACGCATTATACACAGAGAATTGAGCAAAACACTTTTGAATTTTCTTACATGATCTCCGGGCATATATCATACGGAGCTTATTTTGTCTCACTACCCGGATTTATTTTTGTCAATATCATTTTTATATTTCCATTTTGGGGATAGTTTCCATTTCAACTATAAATTGTATTCCAACGCAAACACTGAAAAAGGTATACAGAATTTAGCACATGCTCCACAAAATGTATTTTCGGTACCATTTTGGGTGAAGGGACAATCATCCACCAAATTGAATTAGATCTTCGTTACAAAGTTTAACTTATATTATGGTTTCCGCCACCGAAAAATGTACCAGCGATGATGGTGTTATTACTTTTTGCTAGCGACAATTTTTAAATTTCGTTTAACATTTAACCCCTTGCACGGTCTAGTCTGGCGCAAACAAGATTATTTTGTCGTAAAATCTTCTTCTTTTTTTTTAATTTATAATTTTATTACTTTATTGGCGCCATTAACGCAAATGACGACAATTTTTTAATCAAATTATAACAAACTGCTTTCTCAGTAGCTTTCTGATTGCTAAAATTAGCTCATTTATCAAAAAATGTTTACCGAGAAAATTGAGCTTCCAAATTTAATATAACCTTTGGATCATATACTATGTGTAGTAGTGTTAGACCATGTAGATGAATTTTCCGTTATACGGTAATCAGTTATATATTGGTACAGACGACGCAGATGGTGGTACGGAGTGTTGAAAGGTGATGAATTTGTCTAGGTAGTTAAACGTAACGCATCTTGAATTGAAAATATGGCTCTCGAAATTATGGATGGTGGGAAGATTTTTACTGTTTCATCATCATCATTTATCCTTACGAAGTAGTGTTCACATAACTTTATCGTGGTGTTTAATGAATCCTTATCTAGGGAAGTCCGTGAGATTCTGATTAGTTTAGAAAAACATTAGGACGAAATAGAAAATGATTGGAAGGTAGTGACCATCAATTGTACAAATTTTAACTGAATTGTAACAATTATTGCTAGCTGATTAGATGTTTGTGCAGCTCTTTCATGGTGAGTTTAAATTAAATAAACAGCACATCACACCATCAGAACGCATCTGAACCGGATGATCAACATCATTCAACAGAAGAATAAGCGACGCCAGGGCCGTAGCCAGACTTCAAAATTTGAGTGCGCTAAGGGGGGCGCAAGGTCCAAAAAAATTATTTTGTATGGGAAAAATTTAAAAAAAATTGAAAAAATGACTTCGCTAGGAGGGGCGCCGCCCCCTGCGCCCCATCTAGATACGGCTCTGAGCGACGCTTATTAAGCGTTGATGTGGTCTGATATAGTAAAATGGATTGTAAAATGTATGAAGTAATAGATTTTGTATCAATTAGTCGATAATTCACCCAAAAGAAGTAACAGATTACGTACAAGCTAACATTGCGACACGCTTGTCGTTTCCAAAATGTTATAATTTTCATGATTGAGTGTAACACATTCATTATGCAAACTAAATCGATCTTCATCAATTAAGAAAAACTTATTGTAATCCCATTTGGCAATCATCTTCTGTTCCAAAGTTTTATCGTTAAAAAGACTCATTAAAATAAGTTTCATAATCGAGTTTTTCTGCACAGAACTTCAGAAACTTGCTATTGAATAAATCCGTATAAATTCGCCTTCATAAGTGTTGATAAATGACATCCAATGAAACATTACTAAATGCGAATATTTTCCTAAATTTAAATTTCTTTTTAGCGCGAGCGGTGTGGTTTATCCTCCCCTAAAATGTTCTTACGAAAAATTATTTTCATAAAAGCTATCACGGAAATCTTGTTAAAAATATTAATGAGAAAGGATGTGCACTTGACTCGCACGTCTTCAACGTGAAGTTTTTTTTTTCTTCTCTTCCTTGGAATATTATAATTCACATTCTGTAGCAGCATCGTCTGCGTATACTACACACCAGTATGTATAGTTGCTCGTTTGCTTTATGTAAGTTTTTGAACGTTCCGTTGGTTCAATGCACAATAAATAAATTATTTTTGCCGCACAAGAAACTGATTATCAAGGAATAATCTTATACGACAAACCGTTTGTTAAAAGAATTTATTGATTTTTCATATCGTCGGTGGATTCGTTTCATGAATTTTAACAAGCAACGAGACTTTCATAGAAGTTTGAAATGCTTTTTTTTTCTTCACTCCACTTAAGCTTTGCTGTTTCAGTTTTTTTTTCTTCTGCACAATTTCTCAAAATGGTTTTTCTATGCAATTTAAAAGCTTTGTTCGTGCTAAAAGTCCCTCTGATGTGATTAAAATATTGAAAAGATGTTGTGCCTTTACCGTTCCGAGCAAACGATTTTCGAATTTAGTTCGTCTTTCATTTTAGATTTATTTTTTGTTCAGTTTAAGCTTAATGGCCGTTGTAACTATAAATGCTATATGCCAGTCTAGTTATTAAGCTGAATGATGATAAACCTTTTGTATTTGTGAAGAACAATTTTACGGATTAGGGGTCATTCACAAATTGCACACTCACCGAATTCGAAATTTTATACCTACCTTACCTCCCCCCGCATTATTCAAAATGTATGAAGAAATTTTCAAAAATATATGAAGCGTCCGCTTTTGTGAATGGCCCCTTATTCCCTTTCATCTTCTAAAAGGTCAAACTCTCAGTAACTCCTTTTTCATTTCATCATATCGTGTCCAGTCGTATTTTATCTACTCAACGTTTATTTCCGAAGAAACACTACGATAATCGACTCTCATTGTTTTACAGATGAATATCCTGTTGATATCGATTTTCGCTGTTGCATCACTATCCATTTTCCCAACGAAAACAATGGGCACAACAGACGTGCAGCCAGAAGAACCACATGCCTTGCCACTAGCATCGGCAGCTGGTGTGATTGCAACACAAAGTAATGCTGGCGAAATATGGCAAGAGGACGATCGAGAGGTGTTGATACGAAACGAACGCGGGACCAAAAATAATAGTAACGGATCCGGTAAGAAGGAGAAAGTTAAAAAAGTTAAAAATGCAAATGAAAATACAAGCGAAAACACAAAAGTTGCCGAATCGAAGCCGAGTGAGTTTTCTTTTCTTTATTTTGGTTTTATCTTTTTATTTAAATTTGTGAGTTTATTGCTTTTACTAACAGCACGGGTGTGAATAAAGGTGGATGTGAGGCAAGGTATATTTATCTGTAATTCTTTAGGGAGCAATTGTATTTAAGGAGGCTAAAATTGTTGCTTCTTAGAGGGGTTTAATGTGAACGGTTCTTATGTATTTGTTTTTCGTTTGAATCAAAATTTCAAGTGAAACGCGTTTAGCTGAAAGATATTAAACGGAATGTGGAAGCTCTTATCACCAATTTAAATATTTCTCTGCTCTACATTGTAACAATTTCGACGCAGTGTAGATAATGTCCAACTCGTTGGAACAGTATGCCATTCGCGACCTAAACGATACAAAATAATCAACATGTTGTACCATTACACGTTCAAATTTGATATGGCATATCGCTGAGCACAGAGGCTACATTAATATAACGATTTCGTTATTTCGTACATAAAAGGCACATGGATCGTTTTGAACGCTTCATTTTCTTTATCGAAGACAATATTCACATCATCTGAACGTCTGTAATTCTGATTTTTGGTTCAATTTGTCTCTATGTTGATGTCACTTTCACATAATACATTGATTTGAAACCTATTTACTAAATATTTATGTTCTCTTCAACATAAATACATTCAGTAAAACCGTTTTATGCCTCTCGCTAACATTTTGATTCTTTAGAAAGATTTCGTTTAAAATTTGGAGATAATTCTGTTGATTTTGTTGTTTATTTATAAAGTTTCCGCTAACATGTAAACACAACAATATTTTATACTAACCAACATCAACACAAATTGGATTGTTTATGTAAATTGTAAATTCATACACATTTTCGTAACACAAATGATTTGTTGCTACTTTCAACATTCACTAATCTATTTATGAACAGCTTGCAGATACCTAAAGTCTCCATGGAGCGAATGTGATCAAAAGACTAACACCCGCTCGAGAACACTGAATTTGAAAAAGGGCGAAGAAGGCTGTGTTCAAACAAGAACCATTCAGAAGAAATGTAAAAAAGGTAACCGAATTTATTTCTAATGTCTCGTTTTACGAATTGCATCTTTTATCGACAATGACGACAAAAATAAATAATTAAGCCAAGATAACGTCGTCCTATATACCATCCAAATACCTGGTTAAACAAATGAAGTAAAAGAATTTGTTTGTTTCAATCTTAGCAAGTGAGATTCTCGAAAGCAATTCTAATGATACCACGACTATTTAATTGGATGTAAAATTCTGTTGGCTTGCCTTTTATTCCAAATAATTTACAATTCGACTTCAATTTATTTGATTGTTTTCAAGTACGAACACTTTAAGTTAAATAAATTTTCGTCTCAAACGGTTGAATAATAAGTGGAAGTAAATAGAACTGAAGAACGATGAAATTTTGATAGGACGCTCAGCTATTAACGCAATAAAAAAGAAAGTTATTGGGAAGTTGCAGTCTGAACTGAATGAAGAGATATTTTCCACCCAGTTTCGTGTATGTCTTTTCGTTTCATGTCAATGTTGTCAAATTACTTTATCCCACTTTTAGAAGTGCAAAATAGTAGTTTTAGTTTCACTACCCAGCGAAAATGAGAGGAGTTACGAACTTTAAAACTTCCACGTATGTACCGCAAACAACTTTTCTCCGTTCATAGGATTTTGTTTCACATTGGTCAAAATGTCAGGATTTCGCCCATTTCAAGGGAATGCGATAAGAAAATCTTGTCTCTAAGTCTGAAGGTCGTTCTGAATATCGGAATTTTGGCCTTTCTCAATTTCGGATATTTGGTCATAATACTGCCTAACAAACCTAAAGATTCGCATACCAAATTAACATTATATATTCTATCCATAACAGCCTGCCGATACGAAAAGGGCACATGGAGCGAATGTGCAAACGGACAAACCTCACGATCAGACAAACTTAAATCAACCAGTGATCCTACGTGCCAGGCTACCCGAGAAGTCAACAAAAACTGTAATCCAGCGAAAGGAAAGGGCGAGAAAAAGGAACGCAAAAACGGCAAAACAGACAAAGGTTCGTATTATAAATAATGACTTTTTTCGTTATCATATATCGACAAAATTAACGGAATCAGATGATTGAACCTTTGAAATATATTGAGACCTTAGACAAATCATACCTAGGCTGGTATTTTGTACGATAAAATGTGGTCCAGTTTGTATAAGATTCACATTTCGTATAATTTGACGTAGATATTACGCAGTGAAAGGTTCTCAAATTTATTGCAATCACGGCATGCCGCAAAAGTGCTTGATTTAACTAGGGACCTGAATTATCTACTAGCATTTGTGTTTTGCGAATAAAAATTCGTCAGTGATTTATTTGAGTTCATTTTCATACAGTGTATTAGGTTCCTTATTTGACGTTTTAAAAATGAACCGCTATTGCCTGGTTTATTTTACTTTGCCGTGATTGCAATACAAAACGAGCAATCAGAACAGTCGGAGCGTTTTCTGCGACTGAGCTACGTATAAACCCGTATATCTATTGCGTACGTGACCCTAGTGCGTCTGTCATCCTACTTTGACTGTAAGCCAATTGCGCCCGTTGATGTAGTTAAAGTAAAATTATTATGTAATGTGTACTACTCAACTTTAATATTTTAAATGATCGAAAAACAAAAAGATTTTACGTGCTGCGCGACAAGTATCTCTTTAATGGTTCTCTTTATATTTGCATCTTCAAATTTCCAGTTTTAACGTCAAACAATCTTCTCACAAAAAACACCTGAAATGTGCAGGTCAATACAATTGCGATAATCTGAGCTATTGACCAGTTTTGAACGTATGCATAATTATCATTCAACAGAGCAATGTCTCGCGATTCTAAGCTCCGTATCTGCCATTGAAATTGTTGCATATTATTCGTGTTTCTCTCCACAGTATCTATGATTCTCTTCAAATGAAATTTAAGAATTTTAATTTCGAAAATGAAAGTTTAAAATTTAATTGTGCGCGGCGCATACCGTAAAATTTGCCACGTTCAGATGAAGTTCTTCAAGCTCTTTTTCATACTTCTGCCAGCCATCAATTTTGAACGACGATACATACAATTCAACTAATATGCTAGTAAAGGAATGATTGTCGATACAGAAATTGTAGTAGCCACCGATGGATTTGTCGTCTGCATAAAACGATGAATCTTTCACTGCGTACGGATGAACTAATCTGTTATCAGGATGTTGAACAGCAAATCCGGCCATACCGTCACCACCACGAAGAACCTACATCAAAATATTGATTTTCCATATACTAGTTCCACGAGCACTTCATAGTCCAGGAGCTTTGAAACTTTTTTCCGGAAAATGTGAAATGGCTTCTATGCGGGGATTGGCTGAAGTTATATATTTCGACAAAAGTCTGAAGAACATGAGTTTAGCTTTCTAATTACACCTCATTTATTGAATTGGAATCAGCCAGGGAGAATTTTTCGGGACACTTTTCGGAAAACTCTGATCCGATTTCTATTCCAAAAAGCCGTTTTTGACAACATAAGCTCCTGGACTATTACTATATCAATGCGACAAAACATCTACTTGACTTGCTTTCTTATCAGCGCAAATCTGTTTAATTTGATAAATTGAATTCGAATGTGAGATTTTATGTAAACAGAGGCTAATATTGGAAACGTGTAATTTATGAGTGTAACTCCGAAATTCAAGCTAGTCTAACTCAACCTTCCGGGATAATTTCAAGAAATTTTTACACAAAACACTTTTACAAGGTTTTGTCGGTCCCATCAGTTCATACCCCACAGTCGCGTCGTATAGAAAAAAAATGAAGTTTACCCGATAGCTAACAAAGAATGCTCCGTCCGGTTGTACAAAATGAGTAAAACAATCCTGATTTCCTCCATCAATATTAATATTGAAGTCCATGGTAACATGTGGACGATTCTCGAAAAAAGGACGCTTAACCTCTTCCGTATTTACATATTTAGTGGAAACGGAACATAAATAGAAATACACGAAAATCGAACCGTATACATGCCACGTACTAGGAGCCATGTTCGAACCTTTACTGTAGTATTTTCCCAAATTTACTACTAATCTAAACTGTGGAATATATATCTCTTCGCAAGACCTGATACCACCATACTATCGGCTATACGTAGTAATCTATCTGCTGATTGTGATACTTAGGTGACAGATAAATTGTAGGATGACGTTTTTAAATAAAAGATTTTAATGTGTTGAACTGAGCAATTTCAAACGAAATAACAGACTCGATAATTGTGCACCAAATTGTATTTGTTAAGCTAATGAATATCTATGATTTAGGTCAGCGAAAGAGCCGTGCATAAGCTGTTCATCGAGGAACGAATAGTCATGGTCATGTGTCTACTCATGTACTTTCCTCTCCCTCAACATAATGATTTTAAAGCATTTTCTTTGTAATAGAATGTAAGTTTCGTTTTTAAAATTATTTATTAAAATGAAAGAAAATGAAGAAATGAAATTAATTTGAAAAAAATTCTTTACCAGTTTAAAATAAAAATTTAAGGAAAAAATATATTAGTACGAGTTCGTGCAAACTTGATGTAGTTTTTATTTCTGTTTTCTAATTGTTTCTTTCTCTGTTTTCCTTCAACATTTATTTCTGTCAACATCACCCACATAAACTAAAAGGAAATCAATAAAAATGCCATCTTAAATCAAAAATTGTTTACGAAATTGGAGAGCATTAAACAAACAAAAAAAAATAATTTTTAAGAATTTTTATTTTTAAATTTTAATCATTTTTTTTAAACGTGTAGGTATTATAATAAAATGAATAGTAAATATTTGGTGTTAGACTTAATAGATATTATGATACCTTTAAAACCTTTAAAAAATGTAATGAAACTATTTACTTACTCTCATCAAGAAAAAAATTCAAAAACGAAAAGGGTTACTTCTTCTTCCTTACAGCCAATATTTCCACAAAAAAAACATTTTTTATAAAATTGTCAATCATTGTTTTGGGTTGTTTCCTTTAAATGTAGCAAAATAATCACAACATTAACATTCAAATCTACAACGAGTTTTTTCGACGGTAAATGTTTTACAAAAAAGGGTGAAGATGAAGAATTAATTCAAAAAAAAAATGGATAAACAGAAATATAGAATGAATGAAATAGTAGCTTACGTTGTTAAATTAGGCTCCATAATTACCTACATATATTGAACATAAAGTAGAGTTTGTTGGAAAATGGTTTTCAGGAATATTTTAATGTTTTTTAACAATTTAATGATAAAATGAATAAAAATTTAAACAAAACGCAAAATTTTTTGTTGTCAAAATTTTAAAAATTAAATTTAAAAAAATTGATTTGCAGTAGAATTATGCGGTTAATTTTAAACTGATATTCATACCAGTTTACTAGCGTCTTTGCACAAAAAAAAACACAATATTTCAACTTATATACATTTAGTGAATGAAAATTTAAAAAAATAAAAGAAACGAAAACTTAATTTCATACCAAAACATTAATAAATTATCATATAGACAGACTAGATCTATTCCCCATCCGGAGAAACAAGAATTTAACGTTTCCATAGCATTTATTTAACAACATAAGAATTAAACCATACAAAATGCGTATAAAATAAAAATAAAAAAAATTGAATTTACTTTTAAGAAAGAACTAACGTTTAAACCTAAAAAAAATAATAAACACACAAAAAAATGGAAACAAAATTTGGTAGTTTCATCATTAAAAAAAAGTTGTTCAAACAAGAAAATCTAATTTACGAAAAAAATCTTTTGTGATATGTTGTCTTTAAATGTAAAATTAAACGTTTATTCTGTCTCAAAACAAATAAAAAATACCTAAAAACTCAACAACGCAACGTCGTATACATTATTTATTACCTAGCAGTCAATTGCAACACATAAAAATCATATCAGTCACTTGCAACGAATACCGGCGAAAATAATAATCTTCATTTATGGACTTTCGGATAAAGCGAAGAAAATGAATTTTATAGCTAGACGAAGTACGTACTTTCTTTCAAAACATGACTTTAACAACCAGTTAAGTGAGTTTTCCATTGACGTCACCACCGAGAATTCTTTTGTGCACGTGCACAAAAATGTTTCCCATTCGATTCCGATTTTAGAGGAAATTGCAGCAAAATCGATTTTCGTTCAATTTGGATTGACGGGCATAAAAGAAGCATTCGCAACATTTTTCCTTATTTTTCCGTTTCAATTTTCATTCAGCACTCACAAAATACTCACCTTTAGACAGTACAGAGAGTTCATGACCCGTCGCTCAGGGCCGAACTTTCACACGGCGGAATCGGGCTAGACTAATTGCGCCTTTTACGTTTTGATTAAAATTCATATTGTGCACGTGCACAAAAATGTTTCCCATTCGATTCCGATTTTAGAGGAAATTGCAGCAAAATCATTTAAGATTTTCGTTCAATTTGGATTGACGGGCATAAAAGAAGCATTCGCAACATTTTTCCTTATTTTTCCGTTTCAATTTTCATTCAGCACTCACAAAATACTCACCTTTAGACAGTACAGAGAGTTCATGACCCGTCGCTCAGGGCCGAACTTTCACATGGCGGAATCGGGCTAGACTAATTGCGCCTTTTACGTTTTGATTAAAATTCATATTCTGGCGAATTTTTCGACTAAATCTTGACTCGCCTTAACTTATGGCCCATAAACGGATTCTGATAGCCAGTCCGACCCTGTCATTGCGAGTCAGGTGACGGTTTGAATTGAAGTCTATTGTAATACTTTAGTGTTAAAAGAGCGAAAAAAGAAAATTAAACAGTTGGTTTTGATGGGTGATATGTCAAAATTTGTATGTTAATTTAACTGAGTTCGATGGGTTACACTCTTTTTGACATTCTCTTTAAACACTCTACATATATAATACGAATTTTTTCGTCTTTAACCTGTTACAGACAAGGGGGTAATCACTAGTAAATCAGTAAATCAAGTAAATCACGGTAAATCACAAAAAATTTTGAAAAATTTTTGAAAATTTTTTAATTGTCACTGGATTACATTTCGAAGTATCGTGGCCCACGGTGGGCTTCAACGATGGCTAATTAAAAATGTAATGTAACTCAAATTTTATTGTAGATAAATGTTAGTCGATGTCCACTGATCATAAATCAGGGCAAGTGGTCGGAAAGTGGACGGCAACTTTTTGAAATATTTTTGAAAAACTATTTTTTAACGGGTACAGCGTCTCTCCTGCACAACAGTGTCAACATTAAGGTCCTACCATACAGTTTAAATTAAAGGCTATTCAATTACCTTTCGAACGATACCACACTTTCTATATTTGTGTTTAAAAGCGTGAAGTTTGAAGAATATTTTCATATGAGTAGGTACTTTAGTGCATTTATTCAATATTGAGAGCTAAGATGGATATAAGCCGAGACTCTTTGATGTTAATTTCGTATTCTAGGAACTATTTTTGACTAAAACTGACCAAATATCTCGAATATAATTTAGTTTGTTCGATTGATTCAATGTTTTTCAATAAATTGCATACCGCCGCGAATACTTTTGAGCATCTAGGCAACCACATGGCGCTTAGAATGGTCTTATTTTGTATCAGTTGAATTGTCCTGGATCCCAGCTTCACGACGATACCAGATTTGCTATATGTAGTGTGTCACAGCTGTGCTGTACAACTCATTTTATAGGCGAAAGTCAGTCTACTCGAAAGTACAGAGATCGTAAGATTTTGGACTGAACTCAAAACTCTTTTCATTGCCAATGTTTAGTTTCATTTTGGTTTCTATTTACGATTATAAGATAAAACGTTCAATAATTTTGCCATGTAGACTGATTAAAAAATCTTCGAAATCTTACGATCTCTGTACTTTCGAGTAGACTGACTTTCGCCTATAAAATGACTTGTACAGCACAGCTGTGACACACTACATATAGCAAATCTGGTATCGTCGTGAAGCTGGGATCCAGGACAATTCAACTGATACAAAATAAGACCATTCTAAGCGCCATGTGGTTGCCTAGATGCTCAAAAGTATTCGCGGCGGTATGCAATTTATTGAAAAACATTGAATCAATCGAACAAACTAAATTATATTCGAGATATTTGGTCAGTTTTAGTCAAGAATAGTTCCTAGAATACGAAATTAACATCAAAGAGTCTCGGCTTATATCCATCTTAGCTCTCAACATTGAATAAATGCACTAAAGTACCTACTCATATGAAAATATTCTTCAAACTTCACGCTTTTAAACACAAATATAGAAAGTGTGGTATCGTTCGAAAAGTAATTGAATAGCCTTTAATTTAAACTGTATGGTAGGACCCTAATGTTGACACTGTTGTGCAGGAGAGACGCTGTACCCGTTAAAAAATAGTTTTTCAAAAATATTTCAAAAAGTTGCCGTCCACTTTCCGACCACTTGCCCTGATTTATGATCAGTGGACATCGACTAACATTTATCTACAATAAAATTTGAGTTACATTACATTTTTAATTAGCCATCGTTGAAGCCCACCGTGGG
The DNA here is from genome assembly GCF_014529535.1 of Bradysia coprophila. Taxonomy (NCBI): domain Eukaryota; kingdom Metazoa; phylum Arthropoda; class Insecta; order Diptera; family Sciaridae; genus Bradysia; species Bradysia coprophila. The sequence continues at coordinate 10,442,167 of NW_023503608.1, forward strand.
CCGTAAACATATAGGATAAATTTCATGAACTAATACAAATTGAAGTAAATAGATTCAAATTTAGTAGAAACTTCATTTTTGATTTACTTGATTTACTGTGATTTACTGTGATTTACCGTGATTTACCATGATTTACTGAGCTAGTAAATCAGTGATTACCCCTCGGTTACAGACGGCAAGCATATGACCAGTATTATTATCGGGTCTAGTACTTCTATAGATTAAAGTATTTTTAATCTGTTGATTTCAAATCTTGTACTTCAACATGTATTTTTCTTTATAAGACCATGTTACCCGGAGCTTGCCATTATTTTTGTCGTCGTTATCGATAACAGATGAATAGCCATATGTTTCACATTTCACGACTTAGAGTTAGATTTTAAGAACAAGAGAAGTTTTACTGTAGGAAACAGAATTGGTGTCAAAATGAAGGTAGATTTAGATTTATCAGGGTGGGACGATCACCTAGGTGATCTTGAAACACAGATCTTGTGATCCTTTGTTTCCTTCCCGGTCATCATTTAAATCAAGACAACCTTCCGGTCGCCGCCAGGAATCTGTCCAAAGTGGCAGGACCCAGGGCGACAACTTCGGAGGGTTGAAGAAATTTAGGACATTCAAAAATGGCGTGTATGCCCGTTTCTTCTTCTAATCCGCAGGAGCACCAAGGAGTCGCCGAGAGCCTTAGCTTATTGAGGTGCCGATTCAGCCCACAGTGTCCAGTAATTGAATGAAGGTAAAACTGGAATTTAAAAACTGGAAAAATCGGTTTTTCAATCAAATCTACAACGGTAGATGTTCATGTACTAAAGTCAGATCATTGAACTTTATTTATTTAGGATACTTGAAGTCATCCCAATTTCTGTTTTTTGATTTGTACAATGCTAGATAGTGGTCTCTAACTTTAAACCAAGTAAATATTATAAAAATTTCGCATGCATGGTGAATTATATATATATTGAGGTAAAGTGACTAGAGGCAGAGAATTATAATAAAAATGTATCGATGCATTACCAAACATGCAATCAATAGGATGGCGAAGCTCATTTTACTGGTGATAATAATGCCTTATTCAGCAGTGACTTCAATTGAATCATTTAAATTTACGTTTCTCTACTGAAAGTAAAGTAAATTGCGCTCAAGTTCATAGGCCGATTACGATTTTAGCTTTACATGTATTGGTAAAAAATCTCCAAATAGTAAGCTGTAGAACTATTTCGACAATTAGCTGTAGGGGATGTCGCCTACAAAGTTACAGAATTTCGCTTGCAGATTTTTGCAAAGAAAATGATTTATCGACTTAGATTTTTTGTGGTAGGGACCCTTCCTTTTCGTTTGAAGAGCTATGGGCGACAAGGTTTGACACCTTAGATATTTTTGCCAACATATATCAAGGTTTAAAAAAATAGTTGCTATGAATCTGACATATAGTATACAAATTTCATAGCAAATTCTGGACCTTCGATGTACATTCATTAACCTTTAACAGATGGTAAGTATGTCACCATAGGTATTTTTGAGTTTCTTACTTACTTTATTGATTAATTTTCTCAAATATTTTTAATAAACATTTCAAACCTTAAACAGAGCTCTTTTTTTATTGTCGCTGTCTGCAAAAGGTTGATGACTCAAATGCTCTTAAGTAAACGAAACATTGAATAAATGCATTACCCTTTATAATGTATACATTCGATGAACTTTATTGTAGATAAAACAAGTGCTAATCTACAAAGAAAAAATGAAACTTTTGCGCATTGAATTTACTCATTTCTATTCATTTGGTATTAAACCGTCAGTCAGAGCAGACACCTGCAGAAAAAATATTTATACAGGTTGTGTATTACCATTCTTATATCGTATTGTATTTCTGCGATTAGGAAGAGATGAATCTTAGAACATTAATGGCAGTCGGCCTTTTGCTAACGGTAAAATAACGAAAAAAAAATATTTAACGTTTACTAAAATTTAAACTTTAATAAATCAGGCACATCGATGTAAATCGTGGGACACAGTGATGTCTAATGATATGTACATTTCAACGAGAAATAGTAGCAATGCTTGGCGAAAAGGCGTCATGGATTATTACCACGGATGTCAAGATGTGTTAGAGTTTTTTCCTGAAGCAACATTTGAATATGGTAGAACTCTAAAGACATCGGTGAAAACGCATGTAGACTATTTGGGTGTTCTAACAACATACAACTCAACAATCATCTCAGAAGGATCGAAAAATTCATTGAAAGCGATAAGCATGCTGGCAAAATTTGGCAAATCGAGAGAGCATTTACTGATGGAATTTCGTTTGGTTGCGCCAAGACTGTCATCAGCTTATCGAGATATTATTTGGACACTATCACCGTTCATCGGTGAACTGGTTGGACCTATTAACGAAGCCATATCACAATTGGAAGACTCGATTATTCAAGTTTTGTTTGAATATGAAAATCGGTTTGAAGAGCGAAAACAGGAACGTTGTGAAAAAATTGCTATTGAAGAAATGATGAAAAAGGTTCAGATATTGCTAAACAGAATAACTCTCGTTGCTGAGACTGCTTTAGACGATTTAGACATCTGTGATGATGTCCTTGACTCATTAAAAATCGCAGTTCTCATTTCAAATCATTACTTAATAGCAGTGCAAGGGACTGGCAGCAGTATTGCATCTGAGCTAATATCTGAGTCTGAAAACATTCCGCCATCGCATGCCACATGTTTTCAAGCAATGGATCCTTTGCTGAAGGTTGTCGCCAGTTCTATTTCTTCCATGACAAGCGACAATAAGCAGTTCACAAGAGAATGGTTGGCAATACTCGTTGAAGAGACGAAAAAATTTAATGAGGCTGTTGATAGGGTATTAGGACCATTTAAAGATCGTGGATTCACAGTTGCACAAATCAAGCAGAATTTTGCAAATTCACTACGAAAAAGATGGGAATTTTGACGAATTTACGATAAGCGGTTCAAAGATATTAAAATATACGATTTGTTTATAAAATTTTCTGACAAACCATTTTCATCCGAAACCGTCACGAAGGTATTGAGGAATTTCGCGCCCGCGTCATTCACAATGACAAACAAAGTGAGATTTCCCTTATACAAAATATGTCATTGTGAATCATGCCGGCGCGAGATTCCTAGCAAAAGTCACGCACGACTAGATTTATTAGTATTTTATATGACTAGGGATGAAAAGATGAAAAGTAGAGTTTTCGTGTGAATTTTGTTGATTCGAGGCGTAGCCAAAGTCAATAAACACACTGAAACGAGACTTTTCATTTTCATCCCGAGTTATGTAATGTATTTTACATGCTACATGCGTCGAAAACCGTACTTTTCATGTTTGAAGCACGTCTTTCGACGCCCTTAGCATGTAAAATCCATTACATACCTCGGGATAAAAGTGAAAAGTCCCGTTTTCGTGTGTTTATTGACCTCGGCTTCGTCTCGGATCAACAAAATTCACATGAAAACTCTACTTTTCATCTTGTTATCCCTAGTCATGTAATAGTTATTTGTGTATCTGTTTTGGACGATTGTTTTTAGGCAATTTCGCGAGTTGTAGCCCGAACGAAGTGAGGGCTACATGCGAAAGTGCCTAAAATCAATCGTCCAAAACAGATACTCAAAAAAAAATTTCATGTAAGGGGTCGAAAACCAGAGAAAAATCTCAAAACTCCCTCATTTTCGGCCCCGACACATGAAAAATACTATTTCATGTATCGGGGCCGAAATTTTAAGATTTTTCTCTGGTTTTCGTCCCCTTACATTTTTTTTATTATCTGTTTTGTACAATTGATTTTAGGAAATTTCGCGAGCTGTAGCCCGAACGAAGTGAGATATACAAATAACTATTACATGCTGAGAGTGTCGAAAGTAGCGCTTGAAACATGAAAAGTACGAAATAATTTTTTCTAATAAGGCTGCCGACAAAGTACAGCAACGGTTTATTGCGTAAGAAATAAGAGCAGAAATGTACAAAATTAGCACAAAAGTGTGTTAATTGTGCACGTTTCTGCTTTTATTTCGTAAACAATTGGTTTTCGTGAAAAAGTTCCTGAGGGACAAAGTTTGCTGAACTCATGGCCAATGTAACAGAAGTTTTACTTGTGTGAAATAACGAGGAAATGGACCAAAAACAGCAGATATATATTTCCGAAAAACGGAACTAGTGCAGACTACTCCAATTACTGACTCTATTCTTCGTTCACGAAACGGACAACAGGTTCTTCTTTTTTCGATTAAGTAAATTTGTGGTGCGATTCACTGATGCACATTGAACCAATGTTACCACCAACACAATTTCGTTTTAACGCTTGTTAGACAAATCAGTTCATGAAGGCCGTTAACCCCTCTCAAATCATTTACTCAATCATTGGCCGCATTTGCGTCCTTTTTCCGATGACCGAAAATTTTCGTGTATCGGTTCAAAACACCACAAAAGAGATTGACGAAATACTGCGGAATGCCGACCCTCGATATTTGAATTTATCGGAACTATTGATATTGAATTCGTGTCGATGTTTCCTTTTATTTTGGTTAACTCCTTACTATATGGCGAGTTGAGTTAACCAAAATACAGGAAAATAAGGCAAGGTAAACTATAAAAAACCAATATCTGTTTTGTTCTATGGTAATGCCTCTAAAATGCAAAGATTTTTTTAATAAAATTATTTTTTTACAAAAATCAACCAAAGATGAACCCATTTCCCGAACGGAGGTGCTCCGGGCCGAAAATGAGGGTAATCTTTGATTTTTTTCTCGAGTTTTCGGCCCTTTGCATGCGTGCATAGAAATAATGCGGTATCCTGGTATCCTAGATACCGGGAAGTCGTCGGGGCGATAAATTGGATACCGGGAAATTTAGCCTTCGCCGAACGCGATTTTCTTTTTTTTACTGTAAAAATTAGACCTCATCGGGAAATGTCTATCAGCGGGAAGTACTCATCTGGAGGTTTTTATTAGCGGGAATTTGTATTTTGTTAGAGGACAGTGTTAAGTCTCTATCAGCGGGAAGTACTTCTCGGGAAATTTTTATCAGCAGGAAGAGCTTATCAAGAGGTTTTCGTCACTATCCCGATCCCGATGAATTATTCTCTTTAACGAACTAAACTTCTGATGAAACAGTTCCTAATAGGGTACATAGACCTAAGAATTTAAAATTTTCGCCTGCGCCGCCTTTGCTCGAAATAACGTTTCATTTAGAATTTTGAGTTTGTACAGTTTCAAAGAATGGTACTATTTTCGCATCATCAAATGTCAATCTTCAAAAAATTTCACTTGCTCCGCTCGCGAATTTCTTTTTTCTTAATTTAAGGAACTGGGCTCAAACGGTCGGCCGTAGATACGCCAACAATCCTACAAAGTTTCAACTTTTTGTGATACTCCTTCCTCAAGTTATTGTTAAAAAAGTGTTCCGACCACCCTCTGACATCAGATCACATGTGGACACATTACACCTAAACTGGATTTTTTTGAGAAAAAAAGGCAGACACCCCCTCGCTAGAATTGAACGACGAATCGAATGAGCTAAAACTCAATAATATCGGCGCGAGCTTGTTTTCCAAGTGGCTGAGAAATTGGCGAATTGACTCTTTAAACAGCGCCCTGCGTTGAATTAAAACAAAATTGTAGGATAATGTTAATGGTGAAAATTTACTAAATGTTGGAGTGTACACTTGGACATTGTACCATTCATTTCACCGGTTTAAATGTTTTGGGTCATTTGATGCGGAGTTGAGATAAAGATTTCTTCAACTTCCCGCATGAAATGAAATACGATGTATATGAAAATAATTCGAGGTAATATGATGAAATCGGTTAACTTTGGCAAACACGCGTTCTCATTGGGAACTTGTAAATAGAATATAAATTAATTTATGTATTTACTCATCATCAAGGTCATTGAAATGCTTTCAATTATGAAGTAAGAAAATATAAATGAACCATACGCAAAATTGCTAAACTTACATGCCAATAAATAAAATGAAGTTAAAATTCAAACAAAATTAAAAATAAAATTCGCTTTGATTGCGACACAAAAAAAAGTTTTGTTTGTAACACGCTAATGTTATTCACTTGACTAACAAACACAGAATGACGATTGTCCAGTCGAATTTGTACGATCTCGTTTTACTTCAGTTTAAACAAAGCTTTGGTTTAAACATCTATATCATCTACATACACGTATACAAATTAAGAAAGGCATAGAGGCGCCTAACTTAGAATTTAGGTTGCAAACAAAAAGTGACTACAAATTACTTTTTTTGTCTTACTTTCTGTCTGTTTGTCTGGGGAGATTTAAAAATTCCTAGGCTGAGTGTGACATTACACAGCGCGTGCCTAAAAAATCATTTATCTGCCTAGAATCATAATCTTGGTGTTATCTAGGACAAAATGGTTTATCTCGTTATATATGTTCTCGGCTGATCGTATGCACCTCTGTCCGAAATAAATGATGGAATTTGTTTATGTACTGTCCGTTTGACAAGAGGATCGCCACGGTTCAGCAGGGGGTTTTGAACATTTGTTTTTTACACGTTGGCACACGTGCTCTTGTCAGATTCAAGATTCTTTTTACGAAGGTTACGCTGATTATACTTTGTGAAAAAGGCCAATACCTTGCAAATATGTCACATCTTGGACAGAATTTGACACTGCAATATCTGCAACATGAAAAAACTAAATGTTCGAAACCCCCTGAAACCCCGTGCTTCCACCTACGTAATATACACAAACTAGGTGAGCCAATCTTAATTTATCTCGGTACATAACTTTAAAATCGTCAAAATAAACGTTTTAGACAGAAGTGCATAATCTACTATTATCACCGAGTTGCTTACACTGTTTTTTTTTTACAGCTGAGTCGACAATATACGAACTTTTTCTGATAACATTTTCACACAAGCTCTCGAATGTCGAAAAATAGGATTTCGTAGTTCGGATATAATTTTCGTAAGGTAAAGGTTACGAGGACACGAGCATGCAAGGGTTCGTTGGAAGGCTGAGGTCGAGTACTCCGAAGGCAAAAATATGACCTTCATAAAATTTTTCAAAATCGATGGAACCTCGGTGAACTTTGACGATGGATGTGACCTCACTAACGATTTTTTTTAAATAGATTACTTTTTATTATTAATGCGGATACTTTTCGGCGATACCCATATAGTATAAATGGCTATTGGCACCAGGGCTTAACGCTTATCTTTCATTCTAGAACTTCAAAAGTAACAGGAAAAGGTTGTTATGGCAGTAAACAGAATACACTCCACTCGGGAAATCATTTGATATTTTGTATCCAGATGAGTAAACGTACCTCGGGCTGAAGCCCTCGGTCACTTTTACTCATCTGGACACGAAGTATCAAATTACGTCCCTGGAATAGTGGGCGTAATGCTACAGTGCTTTTCTCGAAAATGTCAGACATAGTTTTACTAATCGTCAGTTTTTGTAAGTTGATTGCAATTTATTGTATACAAAATTGTCGCTCAGGGTTTGTTCAAAGTTCAGGAACGTTTCGAACTTTTCCTTCACATCTTTAATGGATTAAAGTTGATGACTATCTTAAGGTGTAGCTAAGGACATCTTCTATTAATACCAGCAAGACCATAACTCCTACATGTTCTAATTTTCTTTTGACAAGGTAAATCTTACCTAACAAAAATGATTTTACCTCCTATGGGCTGTGAAACTTCATTTTTCGCAGGGGGCCCACAGAAGAAAAATCCCCTTTCGCCGCACTTAAGAGGTAAAACAACTTACATAATTGTGCGGATCGCCTCCGACTCAGCATACAAACTCCACACTCTTCAAAACAACGATTTTCCGCACAAGTTTGTAATCTACTATTATCGTTGAGGCAGCGTTACTCTCGGCGAGAGTCTGATAACGACATGTGTGTTTATCGTGTTTAGTGCATACATCGAGCACTCGTGCATAGAATCTTTGTATTATAATAATCTTTTTTATCTGTCTAGAACGATAATCTCGAGCTTATCCCTCTAGGGAGTTTTTGTTTATCTCGATATATCTGTTCTCGACAGATAAAATATGATATGCACCTATTGCCAGACTGTTATTTTGACGTGTAGGCATTATGACCCACGCCTTCGGCTAGGGCAATAATGTCCTACACGTCAAAGTACCAATCTTGGCAACAGGTGCATAATATATATTATCACATACGCGTGGTGTTCGGATGTCAAAATTACTTAACTCAAAGCACCTAGCAGGGTAATAGAGGTTTTTACACGTCAAATAGAGTAGTATTTTGATACCAATAATACCATTAGCAGCCTTAATGGTAATTTTGCAATGACATTGTGAAAAAAAAGGTATGGAAATATTCGCATACTTCGATTAAAGTACTACTTTATTTTTTTCTATTACCCTGCTAGGTGCTCTGCTTAACTAGAAGTTTAATTCAAAAATTACACTTCAGTTCTATGTTGTTGTCTCGTTTTCGCTTATGTGATAATAGTATATTACTTCCGAGGTTCCAAGTTGTGTATTTGATAAGTGGGGTGTTACAGCCCGACCCGAAGGGGAGGGTTGTATTCCCCACTTGTTTTTTTTTTTTTTTTTTTTTAAGTTCGTTTATTTGTAGCTAAAGAACAAATATAAATCTTAAACATGTAATGAGCTATTTTATGTTGGGTTGTTACCATTTCAAAATAACAACGCTGGGCGCCGCGTTGACTCCTATTGAAAATCAAGAGTTGGTTGTTGTTGTTCAAAAGAGATCCATCATTACGCCACTTGTTCCAAAACGATACTGGTAAATATTTGGGGTTGGAAAGATGACGGAAATTCGCAATGCTACTGATGGTTCCATCTTCCCCACTTGTCAAATAACAACTTGGAACCCTGTAAGTACAATGCTTTACGTGATTAGGCAATGTAAATGAAAATGAAACATGCCGTAACACGTAAAATACGTAAGTGTCCAGTTAGCTCAATCGGTAGAGCGATGGACTCATGGCCTATGGGTCCCGGGTTCGACTCCCGGTGTGAACATGCTCATATGGTTTTTCCTAATATGGATGATTAGTGTCTGCTATTAGTTTCAACTAATTGGCTTTATCGACTGTAAAATATTCTAACAAAAATTATTTGATTTGATTTGATCTAATTTCAACTTTTTGAATCCTGGGCTAATATCACTAAATGCATTAGTCTACAACACTGACATTTTTATTGAGGTGCACCATTTTACCACGACTATTTCCTTCCTTTACGATTTAGAAGAAGACAATTTTTTTATGAAAATCATTTAACAATTTTATTCTATTCAGATGCATAGGTATAATGTAAGATGAAGCATTCAATGCTTTTTAACAATCTTTTTACTTTTCAATTTTCGTTCGGCATTCACGGCGTTGACACTATTTATAAGTTGATCACAGTCTAGCTGCACGGAAGGTAATGGTGTTTCCGTCTGCAATTAAAAGAAAAAAAAAACGGCTAAGGTGTTTGATAAAACTACTACGAGGATGAAGCAGGTGTCAAATAGTGGCTCTACTCTAAACAAAGGTAGTTGTAGATTTAAAGTATATATATGACGAATCGCTTGCTAAATTAAAGAATTGGTTAGAGGGGACAATGCTGGAAAAATTTATTTGTAAGTTGACTCATGAGTCATTGATGTATTGATCGCATTTACTTGAAATGGGCGAAATCCTGACATTTTTCTAAACTAAACTTCAAATGTCAGCCCCTTCAAGTGAGGGCGTTATGAGAATCTATTCAATTGAGCAAATTCACTGACCATTTGAAAGAAATGTCTCGTTATTTTGAGTGGCAATAGACACGAATCACGATAATACGACTTGTATCCTTCACCGAATGGTATTAATAGATCGATTTAATCTTGATATTTTGTAAGCAACGAGAATTACTCTCTGCTGAACGGAGGACATTGATTTTTTCTATTTCTTTCTTCTTTTTTATGGGTTTTTTAATTAAAATTCTTAGAATATTTTCGAAATACTCTTTTAGTATATCAATTTCCTATTCATCTGTTTCCTATATAACATCGAAACGGAAATTATACATACGATCGCCTTTTCAGCTTGTTCAATGACCGACCCGATTTCGCGAACTCTGTCCTCATATTCGCCATCGGAAATGCTATCCTTTTTAAAATCAGCGATCGCCCTGTAAATGGAATTATCCCAAGGTCAAACGACAATGTTAGTTACATGCAATGTGCACAATAAGGTCTTACTTCTCCAAAGAATTAATTTTCTTGTTCACCATATACACTTCTTCGTTTGCTTTTTTCACTTTTCGCTGCAATGGCTTCAGAACACCTTGTTCCAAATCAATCATTTCCTCCTTTTGGTGCAAGTGCCACAGCTCTAAATTATTCAAATCCAATTCATGAAGACCTGTCATTTGCTGCGTTTCGACGAACTCCTTGATGATGGTAGTGATGTTGTTGGGCAAGGTGGACATATCGATGCCCAATTTTCGCAAATTTTGCTCGTTCTGATCATCTGTAAAAACATGACCAGTTTAAGTTGGTTGCATAAAATTTTGGTTTAAAATCATTTCCGCTTACTGATACGTTTTAATCTAGCAAGTTTTTCCAGTGAATCACAAGTATCTGAAAAAGGAAGGAGGTCGCAATTGTAGTAAAATTTCAGTATCAATTAAAATGTGAATTGGTTTAATGAAAAGACAAATTTCGAGAATTGTGGACGTTATTTGCAAGTGTAATCAAATTTTTAACAAGAATTATAGCTGGTTTAAGATCCGAGGTTCAATTAGGACATAACCTACCCATTTCTCGATTTTCCGCAAATAAAAATATTTCTATTAAATCTCCAAACTACGAATAAAAGCAATTACAATAAAGAATTCGAATCATTCAAATTCTCGAGATTATTCGTTTGTTTCGTTTGTAAAATTTAACCTGACAGTTCAACCTATTTTGTAAAGTACGCATTCAATGTACGAATCACATTTTATGTTTTTGAGCGAAGATTTAAAAAAAGCATAGTGAAGAGTAACATTTGATGGGTCACTTTACAAATTATCTGAGACCCGTGCACAGGGACTATTTTTGAGCAATCTGATTTCTCAAAATTCTCAAATTTCTTAAGAATTTTTAAATTTTTTTCAAGCTCTAAAGCATGTTTTAACAATTTAATTTTATGTGCAGAGAGACATAAAAGTAACCAGAGAACTCGTACAGTCGAAAAAGAGCAAAAAGAAGTTATTAAAGCATTTGATATTCAGTTTTCAAGTATATATCAAAACTAGCTCTCTAAATCAGTTCCAAAAACGTATAATGTATTATCAATATCATTAGACACTTACCAAAGTTAATTTTCCTAAATTTTATTCAGAAAAACATAAAAAATATTTTGTACAATTTTCAGAAATTTTAAGAAATATTTCTCAAAATTCTCAAAAAATTCTTAAAATTCTAAAAAACTTTCCCAAAAATAGTCCCTGCCCGTGCCACATACCATGAGTTACACGATATTGCCCATAAGATTTGACAGATAAAATGTAAAATAAATATTGGCAAATGACGATCGGCACCTCCATTCAACTATCGATTAGAACTTTAGCTACGTTCAGAGCAAAATGCGTCCAAATGTGTGGAGGCTCCAAAATCGTATGGGAAAATAAAAGTGCCGATGAAGTTGGCGGACCCCACGGAAAACAAACCTTTATGGCCCCCTGATAAAAAAGTATGTGGAAAAACACGAAAATTGATGAAAATATGGGTTTAAGAAATAATGAACGTAACTAACAGATGTTGAGGTGACTTGTTAAGGTGAGTTGGTTTATTTAACTTCAGAGTTGTCCGAAGAGACCGATTTAATGATTTGTAAGTGCATCCGCATCTCTCAAGTCAGTCAAAGTAGCCCAATCTGTTCACTCAGTCTTTGGGTTCTTCCAAAACATTTATGAAATATACATCGGATACACCTTACGGCAAAAGCGTTCATTGTAAAAAGAAATTTTTTCGAAAACAATTTTTTTAAGCTAAATAGAAATCGATTTTACTCCAAAAATACCAGGTTCGTGAACTCAGGGAAATTTCAAATGACGAGAAGACGCCAACTTATTGTGAGTGGGCTCGTTAGAAAGCCACTGTCATTACCTTTACAACGATATCTAACACTAAACTGAAAGAGTAACTTAGCATGACTTTGTATCACTTGGAAATTGTATGTGGATTTTTGTCTATTCCAATATTGTTAAGTGTGCTCGGTGTGCTCAGACGATGTAAAAATTTCAAAAAATGGAAGCAAAGCGTTTTTGTTGCTCTAGCATCTAATCTACGTTGTCAGGACCAAAAAAGTATGGAAAGTGTCCAAAAATAATTAAATGTAATTTAATAATTTTAATTAGTGATCCACTCATCCACTCATGGCTTCAAGGCTAAAAATCGATTTTAAGAATGTGTAGGCCAAAAATTGACATTTAAGTCGTAGGGTTCTTTTATTATTGTGTCTATGATGTTAGTTTTAAATTAATTAATTATGTCAAAAAATTGAATATAATTTTTTTATTTGAAATTTTTGTATTACAAACTTTGTAAGGCTCCGATCTGGTTCCGAGCATTAAATATTTATTTATCTATTTGAGTATGTTTTCAGTAAAGTACACAGGTCGTTGAAAAATGTCCGAAAATGTCTTATTGCTAGCATCAGAGTGTTATGATCGGAGCGAGACGACCGAATAACAGTTAATTCTAACTTGCCTTGGGGTACTTGTCAAAGTATTTGCTCTCTTTCAACATCTTACGATGCGAGCGAGAGAACCGAAGATTAGTTTATTTTTACTTGCCTTTAGGTACTTGTCAAAATATTTCTTTCTCTTTCATCATAACACTCTACAAGGTATCGGGTAATCTGGCACACGAAGCAAAAATATAACATTCTTAAAGTCCATTTTTCGCAATCCCGCACACGCAAATTTAATGCTATAAATGTTTGTTAGCTCTGCCATCAACTTAATTATCCCTTTTACGAAATTATAACACTAGCCGTTTCTAAAATTTCCCATTTCTTTGCAGTTTCACAAAAGTTTGCTGCAGTAGTACTGAATCGAAAAGAATGCTACCATTTGATAAACATATGTCAAAATATCCCGCCCGCATCGGCCATTTCCCTCCATCTCACACTTTTTTGATTCAAATTGAGTTCAGTGTCGTATGTGACGTGACGTTGACAAAGACGATTTTCTTTTTCACCAAGCATCGCTAGGTTAATGTTAATTCAATTTCTTTTTTAATTCCTGTTTTTTTCATATCTAAAATCATCAAGCAAAGTTGAACAATGAGTGGGCCTCAAGAAAATTTAACAAATCGTCGAGGGGTGGTAAAGCAAGTAAGTCAAAATTTCTTCTAATAAAAACATTTTCTTTTCATCGTAAAAAAGAGAAACCATGCCATGCAACCGCATATAATGTTCAGTATGTCAAAATTTTCTATTGGATTTGGTCTGAATTGTTCGAAGGTGCCAACTTGGCACTTGAGTTTTGATTTTTTTTTTAATTTACTGGCTCAATCATTTTTTCTACGATGAATCTGGATCCATCAAGAATTATTTGAAACATTCAATGCCCCAATATTTATAATTCGTTTGGGAATGTTCGTGTTTTCTGTTATAATTTCAATAATTCCGATTTTGTGGTCCAATTAATCGGTGTGTTATAACAAAGCTCCTAAGTTTTACTTTCACTTGATTCCTTTCACTATTTGGCCTTTGGCTATGTCCTATTTCTTTCAAGTAAAATATTTTAGAGCCTCGACTTTAATTAGTGGACAACGAACTAAAATTAAGGTGTAATGTCCATTTCAGGTTTTCGGCGATTAAAAAACCCAAATTTCGTCCCCAGTTCAGTGAAACAAATTTTACGTAAACTGAACCACGTAACATTCATAGGAAAATTTGCAAGCTGTCTGTTGAGTGTCGAGAATGTCGAAAACAGACGTTTCCAACAGATGTATCGTAGACTTAACAATCTAAATTGATTACGCGTATCTACTCAGAGGTGATGGACCATTTTATTTCTGTTTGTTCAAATATATTAGGCCGATATTCACTCGACTGAATTATGTATAACAATTTCATGTCTTGGGACAAAATTACACAATTTTTCTCGTAATTTGGTCACTCGGCATGAAAAGTTGTGTACGCATCTGTTGTGGACGGTAAATCCTAGGTATTTTCGCTTATCGTCCTCACTTCGTTCAAGCTACAACTCGCGAAATTGCCTAAAATCTACCGTCCACAACAGGTAAGTAACTATTATATACCCTCTACTTAAGAAATTGCCGATGACAAATAATTTAATGGTCTGAACGAAGTACCATAACAAAAAAAAAAAAAAAACGTTTTCAAGTGTAAAAATGTCAATAACGAAATCGTTTCAAGAAATACTGCGTTACTTTATGTGTCGCCTGTTGAACTTTTGGACGAAGTATACGACCAACCAAAGGTGTGTAAGATTTATCATGACAGGTATAACATTACAGCATGAAAAATGTTTTAAGGTCGTAAATGAAACAAACGATTTTAGGCAATTGCCTACGCGTCAATAGAAACACTTTATAACGAGTCGTTGCCTAAATTTGTATTTCTTGAAAAAATTTTAACGAGTCGTTTAGTTTGAACGACATTTGAATATATGGAAAAAGTCACAAATGTATCGGCAACACTAAAATTATGTTAAAAGTTGACCTGTTTATCATCGACGTCAACGTTAAAGCAATTATTTTTTTTATAGATTGCCCACCTAACGTAGCGATGGATTTAACGTAATTTTTTCATTTTTTTTTTTTTTTTTTTTTTTTTTTTATAAAGTTTTTATTCAAGGTAAAATTTGATTCGTACATTAAAACCGAAAGTTAAACGACCAGGGGTCGTTTTGATAGAATATAAAAAATTTCGTCTAGAGGAGACGTCGCCGGGATCGTTTCCATAACACAAGACGCGTTGTAGCGTTGAATTGCAAGCGATATTCTCTGATGCAGGTAGTAGCAAGACGTTTTCGAACCGGTCAAATTGTTGAGCTTGGAACCGATTGTGTTAATAAAATCTTTTGCCTCCGTTGCCCAAGGGCCAAACGACTCCAATGCAACAGGCACGAAAATATAATTTGCAGCTTTCAGTTCTGCATAATTTTTGTGTTTGAGTTTGCTGCCTAATTCAGCTGCCGCACCGATGCGTAATGAAGTTTTAGGCACGTACGAATTGGCCAATGTGTCTAGTACCGTGGCGTCCCATATAAGTGCTTTACCGTTTGCCCAAGGAATTAATGTCAGGCCGTCGGGGCGTTTGCCGTCTTTCCTAGACAAACCCGGTGGTTCCAGCGTGGATGGTACGTTGATTGATGATAAAGCACGATGCAGGATGTTGTTGATCTCGAAATGGCGGGAATATTTTGATTTGTTCTTCGTGCAACTTAGGCCGTGTGTACCGTCTTCCGAAACCGATGAACCGCACCGACAAGAATGTGGATGGCAGATTCTTGCACCTAGTCGCAGACCGGTGAAGCGGGCAATATCCTTAGCCGTGTCGAAATGTAACTCTTTGTCGACAATCCTTTTAACATTTAATAAATCCCAGTTTCTTTGAAAATTTGGGTTCTGAGGAATATCGGGAGCGTTTAACGTTTGCCACAAATGCAGAGCCTCATCCAAATGGTGAATAGAAATATCGTTGCCCGTATTGTTGAGTATGTTAGCGACGAGAGGTCTAGCACCAAAGGCTGAGGCGAGGAATGCCGGCAAGCTTATGTCAGAAGCGCGTCTGACACCGATTCCACCTTGACTGATTGGCAATGTTGCCTGAATCCAATTTTTATCATCTAATTGTATGTTCAAAATGCTTTTTATTGTACTGGGACGATACAAGAGTAGACTGATTTAGAATTTCTTTATTGAATACAGGCAATTAGTGATCGTCAGTTTCTTGGACGTACATAAAAATAAATTGTCGTCGTGTGCTTCTCGATACCCAATAGATCGATTGGATGAGTTCTCATCAAATATCAATTTAACGTCTTGTATATGATTACAGTTGATAAACTATGTCTGTTCGCCCACTCTTGTTTACGTCGGCATTTGATTTTTTTACAAATTTGAAATACCAACAAAATGCGCTCAGTTTGACATAAAGTACGCATTCGTATTGAAAAATTTCCCTTCATATCCGACAGACGTCGGCGAATACATAACCTCCAAATGTCATTTTAAAAAACGTGGTGCACGGTATTTGCCGGCTGCAGTTGGTGTTCGAATCTTGAACCCATCACTTTAATATTCGCCAAAATGTAATAGTGAATTAAGAAGTAAATTACAAATTTTTCCGAAAGGTTTTATCTGGTGATTCGGTAATCATTCGCGGTCAACCGAAAGGCGGACCCCCACCGGAGAAGCAGATCAATTTTACCAATGTGATTGCACCGAAATTGGCAAGACGACCGAATAATGCCAAGTGAGTACAGTTAACGGCTTTATTAGTTTTTATTTGCATTGATATGTTGTCTTACACCCAGAATCAGCAATTTTTAACCGTGAAATATTCCATTTCAACCGGTTCCGGTTTTGATCCTAACCTCAATGTTGATCAATTGAACTTTTCTCACTTCTATAATTTTCCCTGTTCATTACTTTCAGTGATGATTCGAGAGACGAGCCATGGGCGTGGGAGGCTCGCGAATTCCTTCGTGCAAAATTGATCGGTGAGGAGGTGTACTTTTCATGCGAACGTCCGCCGAATTCCACCCGTGACTATGGAACGTTGTACATCGGAAGCGATCCGAACACGTCCGTCAATGTAACCGAACTCATGGTATCTGAAGGTTTATTGTCCGTCCGACGGGAAGGCGTTCGCATCACGGAGGAATTGCAGAAACTTATCACCCTCGAAGATGCGGCTCGTGCTGCTGGCAAAGGTAAATGGGGAACGTCACCTACCTACGAACATGTGCGCAACATCAAATGGACGCAAGAAAATCCGAGAAATTTCGTCGATCAAGCGAATGGAAAACCAATTCGTGCTATCATCGAGCATGTCCGCGATGGATCGACTGTGCGAGCCTTTTTGTTGCCTGACTTCCAATACATAACCCTAATGATTTCGGGTATTCGGGTGAGTGAATTGACTTGTGGCGAACGAGAAACAATTTTCTCTAAACTTTGGTCATCGATGTAGTGTCCTGGTTTCAAATTGGACGCTGACGGCAAACCTGATCCCAAAGTGCAGGTCAAGTATGCAGAAGAAGCTCGGTATTTCGTCGAATCCAGGTTATTGCAGCGTGAAGTTGAAATTGTGTTGGAATCGGTGAACAATGCCAGTTTTGTCGGTACAATTTTATTCCCGAAAGGAAATATCGCCGAAGCTTTACTACGTGAAGGATTCGCCAAATGCGTTGACTGGAGTATGGCTTTCATGAAAACCGGTAAGAGAAAAATTAATTTGTTCATTAATACAAACCGTTGTTGGTTTGATACGCATTTCGAAATGCAATGAGGTTATTCGAATTCTTAGAATCAGCTCATAACAAACGTGAAATGCTAAATTAAATCTGTGGATCTAACATGTCCTTGCTGATCACTACGAAGACATGATTTCACCCCTCGGACATTTTCATTTGTTTAAGTCAAAAATTTTGAAATAGTTTTGGTTGTGTCTGGTGTCAATTTTCCATCAACTGAAATGTACCGCCGAATAAACCGACCTTCCAAGGTCGGTTTATTCGGCGCTATTTCACATTGAATGGAAAATGGATTTTTCATCATATTTCAAGCAATTATTGGTTATGATACATCTAATAGGCCAGTCCGGTTTTAATTTCGCTCATAAAATTTTCAATTCGAAAACAGAGCCTTGAGCTGTGCAACTGTGTCCTAATTGTATACGTTATCTGTTACAGGCGCTGACAAGCTTCGTTTGGCCGAACGGCAAGCAAAGGAAAAGAAAGTTCGTGTCTGGGAAGACTACCAGTCGAACGCACAAATCTTTACCGGCAAAGAAAAGGACTTTACTGGAACCGTCATTGAGGTTTTCAATGGTGACGCTATCAATGTGAAAACAACAGCTGGTTCCATTAAAAAAGTTTTCATTGCCAGCATTCGACCACCAAGAGAAGCAGCCAGGTAAATGTTGACCGGTCGTCATCGAGCATGACAGAATTTAATTCAAACATTTTCTGTTCGTTTTGCATAGCGTTCCCGATGAAGAGGGCAAAATTGCACCTCGTCCGGCAAAAAAGACCCGTCCATTGTACGATGTGCCGTGGATGTTCGAAGCGAGAGAATTTCTGCGAAAGAAATTGATTGGCAAAAAGGTACAATGCAATTTAGATTATATTTCACCTGCGCGAGACAACTTCCCAGAAAAATGTTGTTACACGGTTACAGTCGGAGGAGTGTAAGTGTTTTTAATGCACCACATTTTTTGTTGTTCGTTGTTTTTTTGTTGTTGTTAGCGAATGGTGTGTGAGTTGTGGATTGTTTGATATAAATTTGAAATGGCATTTTAGTTGTTAAGAAATTTAGCTTCAATGATGCTCTGTTGGTTGTGGTGCAACGTAAATTTATTAGAAAATCGCTTAAAGCATATGGTTTTGGCCTTTAGATTTTGCTCATTTTTGAAATTTATTTTTCACTTTTGATGGGTTCTGTACATCTAAAATGTCTTTTATGCGACAAATTTTGTTTTACTGACTTGCTCCACCGTGGCTTCGTAAACGTTCAATTGATATGCAGATTGATCGTTGTATTAGTCTGTGGTGGTAGATTACACAGTCGTTATAATTTGGTGTCAAAATTTGAATAAATGTTTTGATTATCAGTGTACTAACGAGACAAGCGAACCTTTTGTAAATGTTTTCTTTTTAAACTGTAAATTGAAACCCGCATTCCGTGGCCATATTACAATTACGATTCACTTTACAGAAATGTTGCCGAAGCAATGGTTGGCAAGGGCTTAGCCACAGTAGTTAGGTATCGCCAAGACGATGATCAACGATCATCACGCTACGACGAACTGCTAACAGCCGAAGCGCAGGCCGTCAAAGGGTCCAAGGGTGTTCATTCGAAAAAAGAAGGTCAATCGCATCGCATCAATGACCTTACTGTTGACCATTCCCGCATCAAACAACAATACCTGCCATCGTGGCAACGAGCGCTCCGTACCGAAGCCATCGTTGAATTTATTGCAAGCGGTTCACGGTTTCGAGTCTACATACCGAAGGATTCGTGCTTGGTAACATTCCTGCTTGGTGGTATTACATGTCCACGATCTTCGAGACCGTCGGTAAATGGAGCACCCGCCCAGGAAGCGCAACCGTACGGTGATGAAGCACTGGCCTATGTCAGAGATAAAGTAAGTTGCTTTCAGATTATTCCCGTTTTCGAATTGTGAATTTAACTGTGGTAGTGCCACATGGAGTCAGCAAATTACTTTCCCATCAATGGAATAATCAGCGTTACACCTGTGGTAGAGCAACTTAAACGCTCGACAATTCCCATGAGACTGTTCTAGTCAGTGGATCGATTGTTCTGTTTAAGCTCAGCATTTTCCGAGAGTTGATCATTTTACTTCAATGTAATTATCGGTCTTAGTTGAAATGCAGACATTCCCTTCAACAATTTACTAAGCAGTCAGTTGTTTCCGGCGATAATATTCATTTAACATTTTCCTCGTCTAATTTCCAGATTCTACAACGAGATGTTAGCATTCACATCGAATCGACGGACAGAAATGGTCAAGCTGTTATCGGCTGGCTGTGGACTGACAGCAATGTAAATCTGTCCGTTGCATTGGTCGAAGAAGGTCTCGCCTCCGTTCACTTTAGTGCAGAAAAATCCGATTATGCCCGCCAATTGAAAACAGCTGAGGATTCGGCAAAGGCTCAACGGAAAAATATTTGGAGCACGTATGTGGAAGAGGAAAAAACCGAAGAGCAACACGACGAAAAAGAAGACAAAGTGACTGAACGAAAGGTTAACCATGAAAAGGTGCTGGTCACCGAAATTGTTTCCGACTTGAAATTCTTCGCTCAACACACTGAACAAGGGGCGAAATTGGAATCATTAATGGCAAAGTTGAGGCAAGACTTCCAAGTATCCCCGCCAATCACCGGTGCATACACACCGAAACGTAAGTATTTTAATTTGTTCGATTTGGTTCAGCAGTGGATGATTCATATCATTCGTTTTTTTAGGAGGCGACTTATGTGCGGCTCAATTCTCTGAAGACAACGAATGGTACCGTGCCAAAATCGAAAAAGTTCAAGGAACCAACATTTCTGTTTTCTACGTCGATTATGGTAACAAGGAGGTGAGTCAAATTTTGAACTTCTTTCTTTACACGTTCGAAGCAAGTTCCTTAGATCCATTTCTGGCTTAAATGAAATGACTGAGTCATAAACTTGCTAGAGAAAATCTTACGTTAGACGTTGTCACGTTCCAATCATGTTCATTCACTCATTCAATTGAAAAATTGTCTGTAAAACCAGATCTACAACATATTCTTTGCACTGAGACCCTCTGTTTCGCGAGTGGGTGTGAAAGTTTTGCAATATTTTTTTGCATTCTGAGTAACATTTGCCAACGGAATGGAAAGGTTGATGGCTATGGAATCGTAGTTTTGGGAATGGCATCTCGATTGAAACGAAGTAATTAACTACGGACATTTCACTATCATATTGTAACTCCTTAAAGTGGCTTAGACATCCCCGTATTTTAATCTAAAAATAATAATTTTCAGACTGTTCCATCAACCCGCCTTGCCACTCTACCACCTGCCTTCTCATCCGACAAATTTTATGCCTCCGAATACTCGTTGGCATTTTGTAAGCTGCCTACAGACGAGGATGATATAACTGAAGCAGGCAGAGCTTTCGCCCAGGATGCTCTCAACCGTAAACTGTTACTGAATGTTGAGTACAGGTAAAACACAATCAATTGCAATGCAATTTATGGTCGTAAGCAACTCTGTTCGTTGAATTCTTAGGGTAAACGGCGCTCCATTTGTTTCGCTAACCGATCCTGACACAAATGCTGACGTCTTCAAGGGACTTGTTACCGATGGTTTGTTGCTGGTTGAAAAACGTCGCGAGAAGAGACTGTCGAAGCTGGTGAGTTGGTGTTGTTGTTTTATTGTTAATTCACATTTTCATGCTGGGGTAAATGCAGCGAGGTTAGAGTCGCTGGTATGGGTGGATTCAGATGCTTTGCCAGTGTTTTTTAAAGTTTTGTTGAGAAAAGATGAATTCTCTTTGTTAGTAATGGCTTTCTCTGACTGATTTCACATTAGCTTTTAGTAATTTAACAGAAACAGTTCCCCCATTTAAACCAGTCTGCCTTCTTCTTCTTCTTTTTCAGCCTGTTTCTATCCACTGCTGGATGTAGGCCTCTCCAACTTCTTTCCATTTCGTACGATCCATTGCCATTTGCTGCCAGTTTGTACCTGCAATATTCTTAATTCCGTTTGTCCATCTCTCTGGTGGTCTACCTATAGCTCGTCTTTTATATGGTCGCCAGTTCATGATCTTTTTGGTCCAACGTTCGTCTGTCCTTCTTGCAATATGTCCCGCCCAGCTCCATTTCAGAGATGCTATTCTTTCCATGACATCAACGACCCTGGTTTGTTGTCGAATCCATTGATTCGTCATTCTGTCTCTGAGTGTTATTCCAAGCATACTCCGTTCCATGGCTCTTTGTGTCACTCTCAATTTTTCTTCGGATGCTTTCGTTAAAGTTAACGTTTCCGCTCCATAAGTGAGCACTGGAAGGACACAAGTGTCGAAAACTTTGCGTTTCAGACTATTATTAATTTTGCTTTTGAAAATTAGTCTGAGTTTTCCGAACGCTGCCCATGCAAGACCAATCCTACGTCTTATTTCTGCAGTTTGGTTGTCCAGACCTAACTTCAGCTTATGTCCTAGATATACGTAGCTGTCGACTCGTTCAATGACAGTGTCACCAATTTTGATTTCTCTATCGTCCCCGATGTTGGTCATGACTTTTGTTTTCGATAAGTTCATCTTGAGGCCAACTTTGTTTGCCTCTTCACTTAACTGTTGTAGCATAAGCTGAGCCTGACCTAGATTCGCTGCTATCGGTACAATGTCATCAGCGAAGCGGAGATTGCTCAGGTACTCTCCATTTATCTTTATTCCCATTTTACTCCAGTTTAACTTCCTAAAAACACTCTGCAGAATCGCCGTGAATAATTTCGGTGAAATGGTGTCACCCTGCCTGAGTCTGCCTGAGTTGGTGATAATTTCGGGCTTACCTCTGTGCGGTTAAATTATTCGTAATTTTTTGGTCATTTTCTGTTAATCCACGTCTTGGAAAATGAAATTTACTAGTCTTATGAAGGGGTGTGATAGAGGATGTGAATGACATGGGGTTTTCACGGTCTCAAATTTATTGTCTTTTGCGTTGCGTTTATCTCTCGTAACGAAGGACCACATGTTCGCCTAAGATTCATACCATCAAAGGCTCAAACAGACATCTCTATACTATTAGCCTGGTTTATAGACAGTCTTCACTGTACAAGACATGTGCAACGACCTGTCCTGAGGTGCATATTTCGTGGCCAGATATTTGAAAATGAACTCGCTAAATTGAATTATCTTCAAATTGCTTGCAATGCGAATTTCGACCTGAAAAAACAATTTATCGAAGTTAGAGTCGCTGATTCGAGTAAAAATCTGCTTGGTCAGTGCTTTTGAAAACTTCGTAGAATAAAATTAACATTTTAATTGGCTTAAGTCAGTTTCTACTATGAAATTGAGTTAGTAAGTTAGAATGTACATTCGCCACTACTGCCATTTCAATTAGATTGATAGAATTGTCCAGGGGTCGTACTACTCCTTATTTTCCTGATTTTCCTTATTTTTGAAAAAACCACCTTATTCCTCCTTATTTTTGAAAAAGTTCCTTTTTTTTCCTTATTTTTCAATAATTTTGACGAGAAAACTACATTTTTGGATAACAGATAATAAAAAAAAATCGCTGCGCGGCAGAATACTGAGCAATAGGGTCATCGTAAATCTTCACCCGATCTCCTACTGCTAGTAAACAAACCATAGAAATGTAGTTTCTTGTTGTCGATTTTACTGAAGAAAAATATCCACGTGGATTACAGTAATTTTGCTACCTTCCCACTCAATGGGAAGAGCGGTGTTGAAGAAGGGGAGGGAGGGTAGAATTGAAGGTAACGGACGAATGTTTGGAAAGAATTGCCTCTGTCTCACGCTAAAAAGCGCGGTCATACTAAGTCAGTTAAAGCATCGACTTTACAAAAAGTCAGTCTAAGAAACAATCTAACGACAATAGAGCACAGTGGGGGAGGGGGTCCCAAAGTTTCAAAATTTTGATGGACGCCACTTGTGTGCGACCTGTTGGAGGCTTGAAAAGGTCAATGGAATCTACCTGTTCCAAGTCATCTATGGGAAGAATCATTATTTTATTATTTCACTGATGTACTAAGAGGGAAACTTTCCCAACAAACTATTTGGTGGTAGATCAAACAAAAAAAAAACCTACATAAACTTAAATTCATTTGATCAAATTATTGTGTTGTTTACAAATTTGATATAATTCTGACCTCAAATCTCTACTTCACCTAAAAGAAAATTAAGGAATGTAGCATATTGAGAAATGTACAGTTTTATCCTGAGGTTCAAAACACGACCTACAACCAATGGAATGTTGTAAAGAGCCATAGTCTTATTTTGTGGGTTGTGTGGATTATTTGTATTAATATTTACACGTAAATATTAACAGTCCACAAAATAAACAATTGACATGGTTTAAGAAAGTAGCGGTAAGCTAAGGTTAATAATTTCAAATTAACTTTTACTATTAAACCATGGTAATTCATAGGCCGCGTTCAGGAACGAAAAATTCTTCACTGAGTGAACATTCGTTTCGTTGAGTTAACGCTGTCAAGTTTAACTTTGAGGTTAGATTTCTCACGATGTACTTTGGTCGTGAAAGTTTACCCAGATGTCATGAACGTTTCGTTTCTGAACGTGGCCCATTGCGTTTAAGTGGATTTAAGTGGATTAAATTAGTGTAAAATCGTTGAATATGGGTATGGGAATTTTTGAAAAACTTCGTAATTTTTGATTATGAGCCTAAAAAAGCGTGCAGGGGGTGTGCGTATAAAAAATCATCAAGATTTTTACCCAAAAATTTACTTCCAAGCTCCTTATTTTCTCCTTAATTTCAACCGAAAAATTCCTTATTTTCTCCTTATTTTTTTAAAAAACCTCCTTATTTCCTTAATAAGGCACGCCATTTTTGAGTGCGAGGTCTGATTGTCGGATGGTTAAAAACTTTATCTTTCAATTTTTCAGATTGACGAATATAAAGCAGCTGAAGATTTGGCTAAGAAGCAACATTTGGGTATCTGGGAATACGGAGATATTACTGAGGATGACCATGACGGTCGTTAAATATCGAATTGGCACAGCATTTTGTTGCAAGATACACCCATCTTTTAAATGGATTTTTTTTTCATCCATTGCAGCAACAGCTGACACAAAATTTAAAACAGAAAATTTTAAAGTTGTTTTTAAAAAAAGAAAATGTCACGTTGTCCTTTTGATTTGATTTTAATTTTTTTTTGCATGTAAATTATTTTGTAGCCTTCGTTCTTTATCTTGCATTAAATTTGAAACGATATATTCATTCATCCAACGAATTGTGTATCTCTGCTAAACATGTCTGGGAAACGTTATAACGGATCGCGGGGCTGATTGGTGGAATTTAATCTAAAAATTAATTATATGAGAAAAAAACAGTTTATTAAAAGAAAAAAGAAAATTCAAAATAAAAGACAGAAATGATTTGTAAGCACTGCTTTTTCCTTTGATCGGACCTGTAAAAACCTGTAATTCCATTCCCGTTTAAGAAGAGGACCTATTTCTCGTAGATTCGCTTACCGAATTAACTGAAATTTACCAAAGATTACCGAAATTTACTAGTTTACCGAAAATTTAACGAATTTAATTTTTTGGTAAATTTTGGTATGAGCTTTGGTAAATTCGTCTAACGAAATATTGGTCCTGTTGAAGAAACTAAAATTGTTCACAGCAACAGCTTACATGTTGGATAATTCAAACTACTTTCACTTAATCTCACAGCACTGGCGTTTTAATAGACGTGAAAATTAACATTCTCGCTAAAGCAGTAGAATATGATTATGGGATCAACAACTTGTGTTTCCGAAGTCGGTTGTCCATGGTTTGGCGACCTAGTTTTACAAGTTTTCCAGTAAGCTCTTTCGATTCATGAATATCGGTAACGTGATTGCCAGCTTGGAAAATAGGGACGCTGTTCTATAGCAAAGGTCAACGTTGATTATACAAAATCTTTTACGCCAACGTTTCAAAACTGCGTTTAACGGTGATGTGCTTTAGGTATGATGATGTTGTTTGTTCGACATAACACTTGGTTTATCTCCATCATGATTGTTGTTTGAAACAGTGTGCTTCAAATTAAAACAGTGCCTAAACATAGTTTCAGATTGAATTTGCTGAATTTTACCCACAATTGGAGAATCATACCCATCTGCGTGACATGAAATATACTAAGTTCCGAGTTAAGTGTGACATCGGAGAGGTCTGACAATTATACATTGGTATTTCGTAGTTAGAAGTATAAAGTAAGTCTAAGGTACGAAATGGTCTGTAAGTTTGAAAATTTTACCCAAATAGCTTCTCCCATCCATCAGCAGACATCATCTAAGCTTAGCTGTTATGTTTGCTTTAATGGGAACATTACTCTTTTCACTCCACATCTTGCCACAGCCAGTACATAAATCGGTTTGTTTTGCTAGGCATATGAATTTTGGATGTCTAAGCGTTAACGTCAGCAATGCTGAGCATACCAGAAATGTATCTAATCAAAATTGCTTCGACATCTTTAATTGTCTCTAGTCGAAAGTGCAAACAAGAGTTAATAAGACTAGATTAGAAACTCCACAGTTTTCTCCTACATTCACTGCCACGTTGAATACGTAATGTGGACATTATTTGTGGATTGAAGAAATGATTCAGATCTTATGTTTCCCACCGTTAGATTGCTGGGTTATTGATCAATCCTCAAACAACCTGGGTAGGAAATTCAGATTTTTAAGTGTTTCAAAATCAAATCATCTTCAAAAGGCAATCTCTATTGTTTTCACGCGATATCGATGGTCACCAACAAATTCTTCACGTGTTCCTATCGTGCTCTGTAGGCACGATGTTTATATGATAAAATTATGTTTATTAAAAAGTGTTTACACTTGAGACTGTAATAGAAGATTATAATAATCGAATAGAAGGCATTGTGCCGACTGTAGTTTGAGACGTCGGAGCAAACTATAAAAATACTTTTGGAACATTTATGATTTTTTTATACACTTGACCGCTGTAATTTCAAATCGACTCGTCGTATTGAACTAATTTGCATTAGCAGGTTCAGGCTAGTGTTTTAGTTGTAAACTTATCACTCATTATACATTCAGTATATAGCCACATCTCTTGTTATTCCCTTATCAAATTAATACAAAACGTAATATTTCTGATTTTTCAAAGTTACATAACCGCTCCTTCAAGCAATTCAACCAGACCTAATCTAATCGTTCAATTACGCTCCTCCAGATTTCAAAAGTAAGATAACCGCCAGCTAATTTATTGTCTTTTCCATGATCTTCTTCTCAGTTAGGTGGTGACTTTCACGTTGTTAAGATGAATATTCTCTTGATAATATCCTCGCTGTTAACCGTTGCTGTTGTTGCACAGGAACCGTCTATATCCTGCACATTCTTCGACGGTTTCGAAGCGTACGGCTGTAATCTAAACATCAACAATCCCAATGGCTTCAATGATTTTACCGAAATCGGCGGTATCCATTTGGAGGGATTTTCAAGTGATGACGTTGAACTATTGTACATAAACAGTGGAGTGAGTTCTAATGTACCGAGCATTCTATGCGAAACTTTCCCAAATCTGATTTCGGTCAGTCTTTACGCTATGGGTGCGACTGGAATTGACGACAGTTCGTTCCGTGGCTGTTCGCGGATGACTTCACTAAATTTAGCATCGAATCAGATAAGCACGGTGTCTGCTAACGCTTTTGCTGACTTGACCGCCCTTCGGTCTCTATACCTAGACAGCAATGCACTAACAGCATTACCTGAAAATGTGTTCGAAAATCAAGACGAATTGACGAATTTAGATTTGAGCTTCAATTCATTCAGCACTATTCCAGCTGGTCTTTTCCGACCACTTGAGAATCTTCAAAGCCTTTTCTTGGCCTACGCAAACATTGATGTAATTAACAGCCAATGGTTTGAAAGCAACGGTCAACTAGATTTCTTGTACCTGGTAGGTAACAGACTATCTATTTCGGTTGATAGCTTCACTGGCTTGAATGGGGTACAAACTCTCATTATGGGATATAATGGTATTTCCGAAATTCCCGTTGGAGCACTATCGCGAATGCCAAATCTTCGATATTTATACATCAATGGAAACAATTTTGTCGAACTACCAGAAAACATATTCACTGGCCTGGACGAATTAATCACTCTCGATATTAGCGACAATCCACTAACCATTATTCATGATGGAGCTTTTCGAGGACTTGAAAATCTCGATGAGCTAGGCTTGTCTAACTGTCGTTTACGCAATTTACGTGCAACTTCTTTCGAGAATTTGACAAATGTGACTTTCCTTTCGTTAAACTTTAACGACATTGAGGAACTTCCCGAGGGTCTTTTTGAACCTACTCCAAATCTGCGATACCTCGGTCTGTGGTATAATCGTTTGAAGGTACTGCGCAGAAACGCATTCGGAACAATAACAGACTTGGAATCGCTGGGATTGGATGGGAACATAATCAATGCAATCGACAGAGCGATCATTGACGATGCTGAGAATCTAATTTCACTTTTCTTCAGCGGAAATTTATGTGCGAGCGAATATTTTGCAAACTTCCAGCTGAGCAGAGCTCAGTACTTGCCCATGCTAGAGAGATGTTTTAGAAATATGAGATACATCATCGGTAAAAAGCATTAGGCTTTTTATAGCAATCCATGATCTCATTCAGACTTTTATTCCTTAGATACAACAACTGAAGGTGAACAATACGCTTTCTTTGATGGGCCGCAACCCGGAATAGCCTTACGCGTCAATGCGGACAGTGAAATACAGATCGCCCTCACACCATTCCCGTTCGTATGGAACCCAGTGGTCGAAATATTTATCGGTAGAGCAAACAACACGTTGTCCGCGATGCGTTTCAATCAAGAGACTGATGTTGCTGTCGTACCAACACCGAATATTATCAGACAGGAACAGTGGAACGATTTTCGAGTTACTTGGGCGAATCAAGTAATCATGGTTTTCGGGGGTAATGACAGTTTTCCATTCATGAGTTACACAATGGAAAGCTTTGTACCAGTCAATTTTTATGGTCTGAGAGCTGTGTACGTATTAATGAATTTGAATTGAAAGTTGATGAATTAGTTTAACGGAATCTTTACATTTATACAGTGATTCAATAGCAAACTGGAGCGTTCAACCTCTTGACTTTTAGCGGCTATGGCGATAATCCTGGACATTGAGATGAATATTAGGAATTTGTAAAATGTTAGTTTTTAGACAATTGGTCAAAATAAAAGTCGTGTTGTACTGCCACATACTTGAAACTTTTATCAGCAACTGGTCTGTACGTAAACATAGCCGTTGATTTACCAAATCAAAGCATAAAATAATCTTGGGCTATATTCGTGACATCTGGATAAAGATAATCTTATCTTCAAGTGGTCCGGCTACGACAACAATGTGTGACTTGACAAAGCCTTTCAGTTTTCCGGCACATTTCAAAGCATTAACATGAAACATTTTCTAATAATATCTTCAATTTTGACTGTGGCTTTATCTCAACAGCCTATTCTAAGCTGTTCATATTTCCTCGTTGGTGATTCGTATGCGTGTGACCTAACTATCAACAATCCGAATGGGTTAAATAACTTTACTGGGATCGACGGTACTCACTTCGAGGGCTTTACAAATGTAGACACCGAACTTCTCTACAGTCGTAGTGGTAGTGCAAGTCCAAATGTGCCAAGCGTTCTTTGTCAAACGTTTCCAAATCTCATTCGAATTCAATTGTACAATATTGGATTAATTGAAATTAGTGACACCGCTTTTACGGGATGTTCAAGTCTCACCGAGCTTGTATTGTCGTCGAATAGGATCAGCTTGATTACTGCAAATGCTTTCGTCGATCTTGTTGCCATTACATCTATTAATTTGAACGACAATGCGCTTACAACTTTGCCTGAGAATGTGTTTGCGGATCAGAAAAATTTATCAACATTGGACCTTAGTCTGAATCAGTTTGAATCAATTCCTGCAAGTCTGTTCCAACCTCTGGAAAATCTTCAAACCCTCTACCTGAGGTATGCCAATCTCAGCGTAATCAACAATCAATGGTTCACATCTAATGTACGGCTGAACTCCTTGAACTTGGCAAGTAACAGACTTTCTGTATCAGACGACAATTTTATTGGTTTAGAAGGGTTACGCATACTTAATTTGGATTACAACGCAATCAGTGAAATTCCATCGCAAGCATTTGAACCACTACAGCATCTTCAACATTTGTTCCTCATTGGTAACACCGTTAGTGAACTGCAAGAAAATTCGTTTTCAAAACTAGTGAGCCTAGAAATTCTTGATATTGGCCAAAATCCGATTGCTGTAATTGCAGATGGAGCCTTCCGAGGACTAGATAATCTCAATGTACTATCAATGTCAAATTGCCTCTTACAACAACTGAACTCAACTACCTTTGAGCATTTAAGAAATCTCACGCTCCTCTCGTTAAATTTTAATCAAATTGAAGCACTTCCTCAAAACGTTTTCGTTCATTTACCTAACATCAGCTATCTGGGACTATGGAATAATCGCTTGAAGACTTTACGGAGGAACAGTTTCGGATCGCTGTCGAACTTACAAACGATAGACTTGGAAGCAAATGTTTTAAATGGGCTTGATAGAGCAATAATTGATGACGCCGTAAGTCTGAATTCGATGTATTTCAACGGAAATTTATGTGCCGACAGTTACTTCGGAAACTTCATGATTAGTAGAGCACAGCATTTGCTGGCCTTAGAAAGGTGTTTCTCCAATATTCGATATATCATTGGTAAAATTTTGATTTTTTCTTTCTTCTAATTCTTTTCCCCTCAAACAATCCTAATCTACACCTATAGATGTCATTACCGAAGGCGATGCAGATTTTTCATTTTTTGACGGACTTTATCCTGGCATAGCACTTCGTGTTCGAAGTGAAAATGAAGTACATATATCACTTGCGCCATTCAATTTTATGTGGAATCCGACAATTGAAATTTTTATCGGTTCAATGAACAACACAAGATCACTCATTCGAGTCAATGAAGAGACCATCGTTGCCATCGTACCGACACCGAATATAGTCGCACGAGATCAATGGAACGATTTTCGAGTGATATGGGCTAATCAAGTCATTCTCGTTTATAGTGGAAACAATAGTCTTCCTTTCATGGGCTACACAATGCAAGATTTCGTTCCGGTAAACTTTTACGGATTAAGAGCGGTGTAAGTGCATTATTAGACGATTAGAAAAATGAATGGATTCTACTGATGAAGAATAATTTTTAGTCACAGCAGAGCTACGTGGAGCGTACAACCGTTCGGATGGTAGTTTCAGCTTCACCTGCATCAAATAAAAACTTTTTCATTTCTAAGATTGATTTTTTTTAATGGTTACTTGTAGAAGGATTTTTCAGAAGAGTTACGTTCTTTTGTGCCAATCACAAGGTATTTTTGGAGGCTATGAGATATAGTAGCACCTGAAGATATATCGAGCAGTGGATGAGCTTAGATATGACCAGAAAGCTTCCCGA
Organism: Bradysia coprophila; assembly: GCF_014529535.1. NCBI lineage: Eukaryota > Metazoa > Arthropoda > Insecta > Diptera > Sciaridae > Bradysia > Bradysia coprophila. The sequence goes on from NW_023503608.1 coordinate 10,473,102, forward strand.
CCATAGTCAACCAGTACATAGCAATTAATTTCATTTTTAGTCGAACGTTCCATACATTTCCATTAAAAAATCTCAGGATTCTGGGCACCCAAAAGAAAGTTCTATAAGATTTTTTGAAAAAAAATGAAAAACTTCATCCTAATTTTTTGATATGTTAAATGGGATGTGCTTTGTGCTAGCCTTCATTTTAAACCAATTAAAAGAAAAATCAGTTGGGTGCTCATTGACAAAACAATAAAATTGGACTTTGATGCCTCACCCTGACACACAGCTACAACCTTTCGACCCGGCGATACTTTTATTAGAAACGTCCGTCAATTCTCTACAAACGGTAGAGTCTCGGAATTATAAGAAGTAACAATTACAATCCAATCGACGCTATTCATTCCACATGCATTACCAACGTTACGACATTTACGTATACGTATTATAAAGTGTAGATCGCATGTGGAATGAACACATCGATTGGATTGTAATTGTTGAACATGTAACTTCTTATAATTCTCCCACCGTAGATCAAAATCGACCGGGTCGTGAAAAGGTCATGATTTTTACATTTTCAAATTTTCTTAGAGTTGCCCCGACCCGGAGAGGTCATTAAAAAAAACTTCTTCTACGAAATTACCTTGAAATTCACTATCGATAGCACCATAAACATTCAAAAACAAAAATGGTGTCTCCGAACCAAAAAAAAGTTTCACCTGTAGATGAGCACTTGAATTGAATTGTTCACAAACGCTAGAGATTAGTACTCGACAGCACAGAATTATATATGTATTATAAAAAAATAATTGAAAATGCCGCCTATTTTCCAATTCGGTCGACTCACACTCAATGTGAGCCATATGTGAAGCAAGTGAACGATGTGAACCATGTGAACGCTATTTTCTCTCAAAATGTCAAAATAAGCTCCAAAAAATAAAGATAGTGATAACGCGGTTGACAGTTCGTGTGACTTCTTCATATCCATTGGTCTGCTAAATGTTAAAGGCATCCTATTCCGCATCTATTTTAGTCTTGTTTCGTACGTAAATGCTAGTGCTACTTAATTTATGGTTTCACTTGAAATCAACTAATGTTTTACACAAATCGTTTTACGAAGACAGTAACAGGTGAGACTTGCAAAAATAATTTTTGAGAAAACTTATTTATCTTTTAATGTCCACTGGTTGTGTGTTTTGAAAAGTTTTGATTTGAAACAAGTCGACAGCCGCTGTTTTCTTGTTCCTACGATAATGACAGCATAAAAACAAATAATTCATTCGATTGATTTTACGAAATATTATTGGGATGATGATGAGGGTCAAGTGCGTACATTCGTGGTGCATTTATTCAATAGGAAACAGTGGAAAAATTCCAATTCACTTGTTATCAGCATCTGAACTATTTATCTAATCATTGAAGAACAACGAAAACTGGCGCTTTCTTACGATATGCTCTACAAAAATTAGCTTGTAATCCTTTCCCATGTTCAGCACACGCGAATTATGCGGTCATGATGGAGAATGATCTTCTTATCAGTTTTATTGGTCTTGTTTCAATTTGTTGATTGTACATACCATTGTTGTACGTATAATACCCGATTATACTTAATAGTGTGCTATCGGCGTGTTGAATAATCCTTATCTGGAGGAAAATTTGCGCGTTTTTATCATATCATTGATGTTGGCCTTATGATACGTTATAGTTCTTTGAATTGCGAACTTTTGGAGGTATGTTTCTAATCGGCGGTTTTTTTTTTCGTTTCGTAATCAAATCGAATTGCGTGGCATCGTAAATTCTAAAAAAAGATTATAAAATTTGCGAGATCATTCGCCTATATGAATGTAGTTTCAATCGATTTTTGAACACATTTTCACAATTACAATAACAAGAAGCGATCATTTCACCGTGTTTGTATACGTATAGGTTGTTGAGATGTGAAATTTCGATTCGTAGATAAGTTTAACCCTTTGTCACACTATTTCATGTGAAATGAATGTAACCATCGAATTGATACACTAACTGGATCTATCAAAGTTGATCGTAGAGGGTTACTGGTCATTGAAACATTTAACTAACTACAAAGGCTAAAATAATACCATTTCAGCTTCCATTCCTTTCACTTCCACGGCTTACGTAAGATTTCGTACTGATGATACAAGAGCATCAATCCTTTTTAACTTTCCGAAATACCATCATTCACCACTGTAAGGCTACAACAAGACTTCCATTGTTGTAAAGTAAACGGAGAGGTACAAGGGGTAGGTGCGATTCTCAGACAAATCAATCAAAGTTATCTTCGAACATAAGGCGAACCAACACAGTTCAAGCATGAGTGGTACTCTAAATAGGGTACTGAAACTTGACAGTGTGCCACACAACTTTAGCACAGTAAAAGACCATTTCATACAAAAAAAGCACTTTCGTTGGCAGCTGTCGACTGCGATCATTTTCTCTTGGGATCTCGCTTGGGATGCGTTGGGCGAACACAGATTATTAGATTTTGATTAGTTCTCCTGTACTTAAAGTGTTATTAAATAGTCCTCAGGACTCACAAAATATGTATTTTGAACACACACTGATCGACATCGAGGCTATTTTTTTTAATCAATAAAATCGAAGTGTTTAAGCAAGTGACGAATAGTTCAGTTTGCAATAAGGTTTTTTTCTGAAGCAGCTAAAAAATCCCCGGCACCTAAGCGACAGATGTTTTGCATTTTAGTGTGATAGTAAATATCAAGGTCCGATCAATTTTACCATTTCTCATTATGCAAATGCACAAAACGGAATTTATTTGAACCATAGTCGAAGCCATTCATCAGAAAAACAAATCGATCGTCTCATTCACCCTAACAACATATTCGTCTTATTTTATGAGTAAAAGTCGAGCACGCTTTGTTTGTTTCAGTCCGTGTAGATGATAACGCGCTGTATTTATTGTTATTTACTGAATATATTCCAATAAAATATGAATCAAAAGTGGATTACTGTTATTCGTCTCGTATCTGTTCATGGTTGATTGCATATATTTGCACGAAGTGAGAAAGAAAAACAATCAAAATAATGGTTTTCCACTGTGTTATAGGTAAAAATGCTCATACGTTAATTGGCAACATCATCGGCAATCACTGCAAAGAACTTCCCGGTGGACACAATGTTCGATTGTTCGCAACAACATTTGACAATGGCAAACAGTTTAAACCATCGAAGGCACTGATCGTCACCAAACTGTCACGCCTCGAATTTGAACAACAACGGCAGCCGAACCTCAGTCGAAATGAATTGGAAAAGAATATCCGGCATCGTGGCAGCGACTACGATGTGATGCTCAATTTTCATACGATACACAAGGAATTCGAACGGAAGATAGCGCAATGTTTCAATAAATTCGGTGTCGAAGTGAAATTGGTCAATCGGTAAGAGTTTTTCCCATTCCCATTTTAATCGTTTAAAAGTTCAGAAATTCGCTTTTTGTTGATTCGTTTGATACTCTTTATTCAGTTAATAATATTGTTATCTTATCGCGAATTTTGTGTTCGTCTTTAATTGGTTGCTACAGTAAAAAAAAAAGGTTTACGGTTTTACGTCTCGTGATAATTCTATTTTTGCATCTTTGAATCATTAAAACAGATGCATAGATGAAGTTGTTAAACAACGAGGTCAGTAGTTAATGTGAAAGATGCTAACAATTTGCTTGTTGCTGGAAATCACTTCCGGCATTTAGGTGAACAATCTACGATTTGACGAATATATTCAAGGAGAAAATCTGTTTCATTTCTCGATTATGTTTCGATTTACGAACTCGAATGAATTTCGTTGTCACTCAAATACAAAATCTGTTTAGTGTTGAATTTCAACAAGATCATGCAGCAAGTTGTCGCGTATAAAAAGTTAAAAATATTTTTTGTCTACGTGAGCAGGAGTTCACTTACCTACCTATCATCTAAAATTGTTTTTTTTGTTATCAAAAATATCTCTGCTAATTTCGCCTCATTTAGTAGCTACATCAACGGGGATTTTAATTTCCAGTAAATTGTATTAAACAAGTACATGATTCATAGACGGCGACGGTGTACGGTTCTTTTTAGTAATATAATTCAACATCAACATTTACCGGAATCGGGTGGTTTCCCTATCCAAAGTCGATCAAAAAAAAATTGTTTTTCTACACAAAGATATTTTATGTCACTTCGCTATTTATTTAGATTTGTTCGAAAAATAAAAACCGATGGAGGTTAAATTCTGCATAGCGCCCGTGACGCAAGTCCCACTACATGAACGGTTGACTAGTAAGGTCATTATGTTCACTGTCTCCTAACAGCGTAAACTAATTAGAAATTGATTTCCGTTAAATTTTCCTAGCCTCTTCAAAAACATCAAGGGTATCACAATATAATCAGTCAGAATACGAAAAATGTTGTTTTGTTTCAGCTGTTTTTATCAGCTGGTGTATAATATTATGAAGCAGTTACTTTCCATGACAACGGTTTCAGTAGCAACTGTATTCCTCACCAAAAATTTTCGCCGCAATCAAAACTTCTCAAGAGTTATGTTATGATTCTTCGATAGATGAGTCATCGCGAGCTAACGAGTCATCGAGAGTAATAAGCTCTTCTTGGGTTACAATTGCTTGATACTTACAGAGAGAAAGATGCTCGAAAATTATTACGCTACGGATCGTATAGACACATCGTTATCAGTCTCTCATTAAATGGATAATGAAATATTCTGCTGCTTACTATACCACGAAAGCAACGGTTTATTTAAGGGGTGCATTGATGTAGATAGATGTAGTTATTATGCACACCAGCTGGCAGAGAAAAAGCGAAACAACATCTATCAGGTGATGCTTAGGTAGCATTGAATTACAGCTTTGAGATAAGAGCTAGTATCTTTGCGAATATGCGTCGCATATACGTCACGTATAAACAAATTCTATTTTGAAAAGAGAAAAGCTAATATTGAGAGTGCTAAGCATTCAGAGACAGATATCTCTGCCAATCAAAAAATTTCGAAGAAGAGATTTACTTCTTCAACCACGACTAACAAATCAATTTTCAATTTGTTTACCAAGCAGAGAAAAACGAACATTCCAGCTAGAGCGAAGCTGGGGCAGCAATTCGCCCGAGTAGGAATTTCATATTTCTCCCAGAGGAGAACACATAAATTTTTCATACCCGTTTTTATCTACGAAACAAACACATCACAAACACAAACACCCCATGAGATGAAAAAGAGTTGAGAAAAAAAAAGTTTTCTCACCTGGATTGTCATCAGATATACCGTCAACAAAACGACATCTTCTCACCCCATCTGAGTCGAGAAAATAAGGTCATTTACGTCACACGGATGAAAATACTAGTGTAAAACACTAACTTGACATTTTCCAGTCATATGAACAACCAATTTAAGAGTGATATCGCCAAAACTTGAACCAATTTTGGTGAAAATGAATACCATGGTTCGGCGATCCGGGCAAGCTATAGCTCGTTTGAATCGTCTTTCAATTCTGAGAAATAGGGATCTTTTACTTTTTCTGTTAGTTTCCCATTTTCGGAGTGAACACGTGAAAGTAATAGCATGTCAATGGGTCGTGAAAACAGTTTTTCGGTGATAGCTCGAGATAGAAATCTTTCTAAAATGTGAAATGTTGTAGGAATATAGGCCTCTAGCAGACCTTCAAAACGAGTATAATCATCGGTAAGGACAGCCACCCGTTCTGGACTTATGACCCAAAATATGGTGAATGTTTGGACAGTGCTGCTGGCTTGCAACAGAACTTTTCCGCGGAACTGACTATAGGGTGTTGCAGCTGGACTTACCCTCTTTCGTTCCACGTATAATACACCCCAGAAAAATTGTGTTGCAAGCCACAAAGTTAGTCGAAGTAAAATGTCGCTCCAATAGACCCATATTTTTCAGTGTTTTCAACTTGTTTTTGGTGTTCAAACAGGCTGGAGCGATAGGAATGAAATAAACTAAATCAAAATTACATGTTCAGCTCGAAATTGTGCTGAACCGTGCGATCATTGTCCTTGAAAATGTTGCTTTCTTCTTACTTCGTAGTAGGTGGAAAACATCATTTATTTGACTTCATAAAAATATCAGGAACTCAATTGCTTTCACCGAATATGGGCTTATTGTAAAGCAGAGATGCGCATCGTTCATTTGCAGTCAATAAATGGTCACCCAAGATGTAATTTGTACTTCACAAGAGGTCACGACCGTTCCCAGCTATGGAAAATGTATGAAAAATCGAGTTTTTTTTACAAAAATATTTTTTCTGCGGAGATTTTAACTGCTTTTAGTTAAGGTCTTAAGCTATGTATTCTTAAAACAATTGTTTTTGTGAAAAAAACTGGATTTTTGACACATTTTCTATAGCTGGGAACGGTCTTGTGAAGTACAAATTAAATCTTGGGTGACCATTTATTGACTGTAAATGAACGATGCGCATCTCTGCTTTACAAAAAGCCCATATTCGGTGAAAGCAATTGAGTTCCTGATATTTTTATGAAGTCAAATAAATGATGTTTTCCACCTACTACGAAGTAGGAGGAAAGCAACATTTTCAAGGACAATGATCGCACGGTTCAGCACAATTTCGAGCTGAACATGTAATTTTGATTTAGTTTATTTCATTCCTATCGCTCCAGCCTGTTTGAACACCAAAAACAAGTTGAAAACACTGAAAAATATGGGTCTATTGGAGCGACATTTTACTTCGACTAACTTTGTGGCTTGCAACACAATTTTTCTGGGGTGTATTATACGAGGAACGAAAGAGGGTAAGTCCAGCTACAACACCCTATAGTCAGTTCCGCGGAAAAGTTCTGTTGCAAGCCAGCAGCACTGTCCAAACATTCACCATATTTTGAGTCATAAGTCCAGAACGGGTAGCTGTCCTTACCGATGATTATACTCGTTTTGAAGGTCTGCTAGAGGCCTATATTCCTACAACATTTCACATTTTAGAAAGATTTCTATCTCGAGCTATCACCGAAAAACTGTTTTCACGACCCATTGACATGCTATTACTTTCACGTGTTCACTCCGAAAATGGGAAACTAACAGAAAAAGTAAAAGATCCCTATTTCTCAGAATTGAATGACGATTCAAACGAGCTATAGCTTGCCCGAATCGCTGAGCCGTTGTTTTGAAATTGGTTCAAGTTTTGGCGATATCACTCTTAATAGAAGTGAAGAAGGGGTAGTATTTTCCGATTCTTTTCTATTGTCGTCATAAAATTAACCACTTGCAATTATCAGTTTGCTTCTACTTTAACTTTAGTCCCAACCCATCTCGCTGTAGGTAGTTGTCAATGTAATTGACTAGCACACGTGATTGGGATGGAATAACAATAAACTCGTAGATTTTGACCTCAGTTATGTTTACTTGAAAACTGTTTGCGAACAACGATTCGCACAAATATTATGCCACGTGCGGTGACTAAAACTAGATCGTAAAAGATTCATTTCATTAGATTAAACGTTATCAATCAACTCGTTCACATTACTAATTCAATTGCGTTGGATGACATTCTGTGTTTACTTGTTCACTTTGTTTTCAGATTAATCATTACGAAGGAGCATATTAAATGGGCCGATATTTTAGTACCAGTTGGAGGGGATGGGACATTTTTAATGACCGCTGGCCGGGCAAGTGTATTCAATCCAACAGTTACCAAAACACCGCTAGTAGGTTTCAATTCCGATCCACTTAGATCTGAAGGAAGACTGATGTTGCCAAAAAAGTATTCTTATGATCCAGAAGAAGCTATTCGACGAATCGTTAAGGTGAGTGATTCTTAGCATTGAGCAGCAGAACCGTAGAATTTAAGCGGGAAAATGGTATATTGCAGGGTGATTTCAAGTGGGTGCATCGATCTCGGATTAGAGTCACCCTTTTCGGTCAAAATGGTACCGTGCCGCAAGCAACCGATTTACACGAGAACAGTTTCCAATGTCCAGTTGAACCAACCGGCGCTGAATCATTAAGTGAATTAGATTCAAAAAAGTACAAAACAAGTAAAATGTTCATGGTGCCATATTTGGCGTTAAATGAGGTTTGTTACTACCATGCCATGTCGACTGGATGACGTACTAACATAAAACATTTAGGTATTCATAGGTGAAACACTATCTGCAAGAGTTTCATACTTACAAATGGCTGTTGATGGCAACGAGACATTCACGAAGACGAAAAGTTCTGGATTGTGTGTCAGCACTGGAACGGGATCAACATCATGGCTGACTAGCACCAATCGTTTATCGGTGAAAAATGTCAAAACGTTGCTGGAAATAATCGAAAGCAAGAACGGTAGTCTTCACAATGTCAATCCGTCTTCTGTATGCAAAGAATACAATGATCGTCTGGTGTTTCCTCCAGGTGAGAGTTAAATTTATATGCCCAACCAAATGCACAATCGACGGTTGATGTAAATGAGTTCATTGTTAGTCGGTGGCTTTCCGTTGCAAGTTCCGTAAAGAGTATCTCTAAACTTCGATTTTATATGAATTTGACTTGTTAAAAGAGATGTATGCAACGTGAATTCACTGATACCGATCAACATGTAGCATCTCTCACAACACGCGTAGTACGTTATACACCTCAAATTTGGCCGATCTGCTTATCCCTGCAAACCAAACCAAACTTTCGACATGGTCAAATGATTAGAAATTTTATTTTGATTTCCTTTCTAGACGATCCACGGCTGTGCTATTCAATTCGAGAACAGATTTGCGTCGGTGTGTGGCCCAATCCCAAAGGATTTGAATCGATTGGCTTCGCCAAAACAATTTTAATAAAATCTCGATGCTTAGATGCCAGTAAGTTCCTGACTCAATTGTAAACCTTTAACAGTCCAATCTAATTCGAATTGATTTGTTACAGGTCTTGTCCTTGATGGTAGTATTTCGTATCCGTTTAACGATGGCGCCAAAGTATTATTGGAGGTCCAACCGGACGATTCACTTCTCACAATTTCAATCGACTAAAATATGAAATTTGGAATGTCCTTGCGCCGAAACCTTTTGATATGAGAAACCTTACATCCCTTAATTTTGCATCACCTATACACTCCAATTAATTGGCATTTAAATTATTTTAATAAAGAAAGAAAAACACTGCCAGCAGTGTACAATTTTAATACAAAGTTCGTTTTATTTAGCAAACTCAGATTTTCCCCTCACTTAACTATATTCGGTGACATAACTCAAATTCCGAAAGTCAGTCTTCTGATTTAAATTAGTCCTTTAATCTTTTTACAGAATTCCTTGTTTGACTTTGATTGCATACCAAAGTAGTGGTTCCTTGTGCCTCATTTGTCGACGCGTTATTGAACAATCGTATGAAAACAATTTTAAAATTAGAACACAGTACAGGCTTCCGTCCGAATTACAGAATTTGATTTTCATATTCAGTCTTATTCGGACGCACAGATCAATTTTCATGACTATGAATGTTTATTTAGCAAAAAAAATCGCTATCGACAGCCGGACTACGGACACACCTGATATTATTATTTTACAAGAATCCAACGACATTGGAATTCATGTCTCCGTTTATTTTATCATCAAAATAAGATTCTTATTGCCGGTTTCAAGTGAAAATATCAAAAATGTTGCAAATGGTGTCGTGATGTAATTGTTAAAAATCTGTACTTCTTTTGTCTAATGCTTGTTATACAGAGTCTATTACTTCGTTCGTTTTAGCAGTATTTATTTTGCTATATAAGAGAACACTAGATAGAGGTCCATGTCTTAATTTATTATTGTCGCCGTTGTTGATAACAGATGGTGAATCGTCAACAAGGCTTCCCTTCCAGCTTATTTTTTCAAAATTGAAGTTATCATAATGTTTGAAGAACGTATTTTAATAGTAAGTTAATGCTCTACAATACGATGATTACAAGACGAAAGACTCGCAAAAATTTTTCCCGAGACTTATAATTTCTGAGTCTTCTAGAAAGATGCCTCAAGAATTGTGAGTTCTGACCTTTCGAGAGTACCAAATTCTTAGGAACCATCAATACTCGGGGGATTTTAATCACTAATCTTCTAGGGATACTAATCCTTGAGACTTACGAATGTTTTGATATGAATCTAGATAATCATAACACCAACCAACGTTCTTTTTGTGGTATGGTGTTGTGTGGCAGCCGAGCCACAAACCAGACAATATTTTCATACGAATGGATGTAGCTCGGCTAGCCCAGTCTGGGCAGTCCACACAACAGTCTATGCAACATGTGCCATTACCGATAATCGGTACCGAAACAAGAGACCAAAAATTGCACAAATAAATGGTTTGTTACTCCAATAACGTGAGAAATGACCTCATAAAGAAATTTTTCATTTACATTGCCTAATCACGTAAAGCATTGTACTTACGAGGTTCCAAGTTGTTATTTGATAAGTGGGGAATACAGCCCTCCCCTTCGGGTCGGGCTGTAACGCCCCACTTATCAAATACACAACTTGGAACCTCGTAAGTAATATACTATTATGTTACACTCGCGTAATTTGATCTATTTTATGATTTGAAAGTTGTTTTGGTTTGTAATAGTATATTACTTCCGAGGTTCCAAGTTGTGTATTTGATAAGTGGGGTGTTACAGCCCGACCCGAATGGGAGGGCTGTATTACACACTTGTCAAATAACAACTTGGAAACTCGTAAGTACAATGCTTTACGTGATTAGGCAATGTAAATGAAAATGAAACATGCCGTAACACGTAAACATAAATTAAGTCTAACAACTGAAAATCTAGATTCAGTGTTTTACGAGGGGTAACCGACTCAATTACTAATTCCTTTTCGAATTTTCGAAATAATTCCACGATATTTTTCGTTATTATTCAATTCCAAAGTGATGTCTGCGTTGCAAGCTATTTCATAGTTAATATATTATTTATTTCGTCATAGTTCTTCTCTCAAATACATTAAATACAACACATGAAATCTAAACATTTAATCCAATTTTTATTCCATTTAATCTAGAAGTGAGTCACGAAGAGCCAAAGTTTAAATTAAATGTACCCAAGAAGTGACTAAGGTTCTAAGTGGAACTCTAGAGGATCTAAAAATATAGGTAAATCGACCCAGCTATCACATAAAAAAAATCATGAAATTTCGCACACCCCTGTGAAACGTTTTCCCCTTTTGAATACTCGGCGAACTGAAATACAAACCTCGGAACTGACTGTGAAGTTTGACATCACAACTTTCCAATGATGCCCCACTTGATGCATCCTGTTGGAGAAAAATAGATTTTTGGACGTGCAAATAGTGTTGAACTTGACTAAGTCGTTCCTTTTCGATAAATTGAAAGCCAGTCGCCAGTATATCAACAGTATTTTTATTCTTAGAAATTGTAATATTATAAAGTAATTCATCCTCAATCTTCCTAGAAACAGCGATAAATGTAATCGGAAAAGGTTGACCAGAAAAAGTATAAAATAATCAAACTCAGAACAGTTTTCAGCATCTGATGTAACCAATAGAATCTATCCCAAAGAAAATGATTGCATGAGAATGTTACGAATGCTTACTTGTTGATTCAACAATAGAGCCTTACCGATTCCATTTCCGTCTGGCAGCTTCGACTGTTGACATGTCATCTTTTAGCAAATACTTTCGCATTCCGGGTATGTAGTGATGTAAATAGTCGACCCAATCCATCGTCTTCATGTTAAAATTGAACATTGCCTGGTCACGAACCGACAAACGATTCCACATACGCTGAATATTATTGTTCGTGAACATCCATTCGTTGGTAGCAAAGAACGATATGACGTCAGCAAATTTGTGAATTTTTTTGTAAACCTTAAGAAGTTGTGGTCGTTGGCCGACGCACAATGCCAGTGAATCGATTAGCATTGCGGGCAGAATGTGCAAGAAAATAACGTAGATACTGTGCATCATTGCTGTTTTGTGCGTGTGAAATGACAAATACCATATAGCACTGGAGAACGGCTGTTCGAATCCGTATTTTATGTTATAGTCGGTGAATTCACCCCAAGTTAGTGGCTTCTCCACCGATGACACATAGTTGTACACCGGTATGTCTTCGGTGTTGGTGCTACAATTAGTTTAAAAATGTTAACCTGCAAGAACACACTTCCGTAGCATTTAACTACCTTCTTTCCCGATTAACGGCAACGTCCCATGAAGCTGCGATCAATGCATTTACCGTCATGTCAACTGGTACAATATTGGCAACTACGTCGCGATCACAGTGCATAGTGCGAAGGACACCGGTGCCAGCACCATATACTACACCCGTCGGCCCGTACAAGTTATCAATGTAACCGACAACTGGCTCTTTAACTGAAGATGTTATAATCGCTGGTCGGAAAAGTCCTATCGGTAAATTTCGACCATTTATGCGGACAACATCTTCGGCTAGAGCTTTGGTAAAGGTGTATGTGTTTGGCCATTTGCCAAGGATGCTGAGAATGGTTAATTACGTGTAAAAATTGAGACCATATAAACGTTCATACTGGCAACGACGCCAGATATATTTTGTATGATTTTCCGTTACAGATAACTTGTTCACATTCCATTTGAAGGAAGAAACGAATCTGGTGAAGCAGTCCAGAAAATACTGTCACACGATTCACCCGAGTCGTTTCCCCCTCACTGAAACGTGTCGGTAATCATGAACAGAACATATATGTGAACAATGTGCGCGTAAAAATAAATCGAAGAAAAAGAAAACGTCTTCAAACTTACGTTGGTGTAACTTCCTCCAATGATTTGTCGTCCAATTTTTCAATCAATCTATTTAAATCGTTGAAGTGAAAGGGAAATTTGTAGAATTTTTCTTCAATGAAACGTAAGTGACAATTTGAGTAAACTGTTGACACGTGCATTACAACCTACAACACAGAAGAAAAAAACAAAAAGGCGAGTAAATAATGGCAACCAGACCGTCGATGAAATTTCAATTTCAATTCATTATCGTTTCAATACCTCCAATTTGGTCATGTGCGTGCATAGCTCTAAGACCTCTTGAGTACCGCAAACATTTATGCCCACAGCCAACTTGAGTTTCTCATCAAATCGAACGGTGGCAGCGGCATGGAAAACCAATTGTACATTTGATATTAATGTTTGCCGATCGATTAAATTTAAACCTAATCCAGCAAGAGCACAATCACCGTGAATGGCCACAATTTTGTGACGGAATTTCGGTACCTCTTCATGTAGTCTCTCGAAGACCTATTGAAAATTTAAAATTCTTGTTACTCATCAGAACATAGTGGACGGTCTCATTAAATTACCAAATCATCGAAAATCTCGTCTAGTCTTGTGTGAATGTCTTTACCTTTCTTTGGTCTAACTAACAAGTAAATATTTTCGATGCCAGGGCATGTCCGTAGCAATTTGTCAATTAGCATCTTTCCCATGAAGCCTAAATTGAAAATTTGGAAATAAGTCAATGAGATCCAGCTCAATTTCGTTCGTTGTCATTGTATTCTTCGCGTACCTGTTCCGCCGGTAACGAACACATTTTTGCCATCATAAAATTTTTGTAGTTCTGATAATTTGTTATCAAGACCGTTTAGATTTGACTGAGATAGTTTGCGATTTTCTTCATTCTTTCTAGTTACAATATCCATTTCAACTGTAGCAATATGCTGGTATCTGTAAAAAAAAAATTTAAATTAATGTACTTGCAGAATGCTTCGTTTCCAAGAACTTGTCAAATAATTACGGATGCAATAATGAATTCAGAAAGAATTTAAGTTCAAGCACTCAACTTCAGGGTATGAGAGGAAAATGTTGCCCGAAATCCGATATAACTTCACCCTATTCCATTTACGCTATTACTGTTACTCATCCGTCTGCTAACAGTTTCGCTACAAACTAAAGCTTAAAATAATATGAGAAATCTGCCAACAACTGCCAACTATTTATTTGCATTTTGTTTGAGTTTCTTATTGACATTCTGATGCAATCGATCATTATAACTTCTGCATTAATATAATGTGGATATTCGCAGTTGCGAGCTTGTATACGGAATATAAACTCGCAATACTGCCAGTACACTTATTGTTTGCCAATAATGTCAACAGAAGACCTTCAATTTTAATGACTTTAATGTCGGTTTTTCTCGGTTTAGTGTAATGGCTAGTGGATAATGGTTAATGAAAGAACCATTACCCAATCAAGCATCCAACCCAGAGACTGTCACATTCGCTCACTCCGTAGACTGCATACAGATAATTTTACCGCAAGGAATTCATTTAAAGTGTGATGATAAGCAAATGAATAAATCGACAAAAATCCGAATTACACACTTCGATGTTAAACATCTAGGATCCTAAAGAGAGTGGTATTTAAATACGCAATGATGAATATGTCATTAATAATATCTCATTTATCTGAATGAATTTGATAAAAATTTAAAATTTCATTATACAATTCTGAAAAGTCAATTAAACTTGATATTTAAAAGGGGTGAGCCATGAAATCTTACGTTTATTGATGAGATAAGTGGTAGAATTAAATACAAAAAGAGTAAAATGATTGAAGATTAAACCAACGAGTATCCAATTTCGTAAAAATGTGCAATATAAATAGAAACCAAGTAACGTTTATTGAAGTACGTGTTCGAGAATTGGTATAAAGCTTCATGGTGCTGAGCTTTTAAGTTTTGAAATTACTCTACAATTGTTCGGTGAATCATTTTTCTAGTTTCGAAAGAAAAAAAAAATTATCTCAGAATGTTTGTCAAGTATAAAATGGGCTTGGTATTTCTTAAGTGTGTTTTCGACATTCTTCGATGTGATTACAAATTTATTTATTTGCAATTAGTTTCTTACAAAACTTTCTGAATCATTTTCTTTTCATGATCTCATCTATTCACACGATCAAATAACTCGGAAGAATTGATATGAAAACGAGGGAAAATCCACTAACGTAATTGTAGACTCTAAAGGCCAACACACACTAGCATCTAGTGACATCGGTAATATCGTATTGTTTAAATCAACTAAAATCGGTTAAAACCGGTTTTAACAATAGAAATATCATATTCCCAACTGACCTTAACAGAATCTTCCAAATTTTCGTCTACAAAGTTAGTATCCCTTCAGCGACGGCAGAGCAAAAAAAAACCAGGCAGGAGCGCTTGATTTGACTAGGGACTTGATATTTGCGAATAAAATTAATACAATTTATGTCAGTGTTCATTTGAGTTCATTTTCATACAATGTATTAGGTTCTTTTTTTGACTTTTCAAAAATGAACTGCTACTGCCTGGTTTATCTTACTCTACCGTGCTTGAGCGAGTCTACCCGAAAGTTGAAATTATAATTCTCTAACAAGGATTTTTACTACTTAGACCTCAACTATGCTAACTGTTAATAGAACCTTAAACATTGTGAGGTTTTCTCACATTATGTTCTCTTTTACCAGCAACAAAATTTAAACAAAAAAAAAATTACTTCCGAGATCTTTCCATCGCGTGAGAAATTTATTCGCGAGTTTTGAGTTCATAAGCCTCAACGGTCCGCAATGAAACAGCACAATAAAAACTGATTGTGTGTCTGAAACATTAATGAATCAAAAAATGTGATTGTTCCTCAACATGATATCGATGGCCATCTGATCGCATTTATTACATATTATACACACAATTTCGTGTGTTTTTTTTCCTTCTATTAACTATTTTTGGTGTGTTACTTTTAGGAAATTAGAAAGTTCCGCTGCGACTCTGTGTATAGTTTGCTCTGGTTGCCTCAGTACCAGTACGTTACAGCGACTAAGTGTGATAATATGTTTGAAATGTTATCGTAGATTAAAGTGGAACTATATCTCCGCGGAGAGTATTATGTTGTTGTCGTTTTTTTTTTGACAAGCGACGGTTATGATTTTGAATTTATCATTTAAATACACATTGTGTGTGTACCATTCGTTGGATGTAAATGGACGGATTAATGTTCATAACGATATAAACGATGTCAAAAGCCTATGTACGAATGTCGTAATATTATAATTTCGTTCGTTTTCGATGTTGTAAGGAAATGAGTAAATGGATAAAGAAATTCATTGACGTGTGAGAATTTAAATGAGAAATAAATTCAATTACGTGAAATTGTGGGCAATGAAGTTACATACAGTGACTATAGTTGTCAATCAACAAATCATTTTTTTCAATTTTTTTTTCTGCTTCGTTACTTTACAACAGGAAAGATAGATGAGCTGTTCAAAGTTTCTTGAGCAATTTACACTTAAGCAAAATACATTCGCATTAGGCACCAGTATATCACCGTATTATGCGGAGAGTGTAAATTGTTAGCGACAGAAATAAAGTGTAAAGCATCTAATATTCAAAAAATAAAAATTACAAAACAATCATCATATCATCTTCTGTAGAGTTGTGTTTAAATGTCGGCTTTGACTCTGTTTTTACTCGCCGATCGAACCAATCACAATAATATAAATATTTTACTTTATTTTTTATTGACACAACGTAACAATTATGTAAACATTATCGCTTATTAAATAATATATTTTTGAAATTCTTTTTTTTTATTTAAATAAACATGAATAGTCGATCAACGTAAATGATTGAGATTAACAACGTATATAACAAAAGGCTGTTGTTTGTTCCGACCAATTGAGATATTTCTCGGAATCTTGATTACATGTCTGCTCCTCTAACGAAGGTCTTGCTATTGTGCAATATTTGTTATTTTAAGGAAAAATTGATTTCCAGCATTAATAATGCTGTTTCACACTTCACGTATCATTTTAATATTTACTGAGCTTTTCAATAGCTTTTACTTGTGAAAGTGTCTGTATTTAGAGATGACTCATTATTTGGTTTTTAGAGCATCTTCAATATATTACCCTCGCGAGGCCACGCTGTATAATAATCATTAAATCTGGTACTTCTCTTGTTTATAGCATTGCCTAGGATTTATTACAAAATCTTTTACTTCAATTGTTTTAACAAGCATTTTAGTATATAGGAGTATAATAACCGTTTGTTATCGCTTATTTTTGTCGTTGATATCGATAGCAGATGATAAATTTCTGAGGTCAATTTAAAATTTTCAGATCAAATCTTATCTTTTTTTTAAATCCGAATTTAAACTGACCCGAACAGAAAAAAGGTGATCCCGATCCGATATTATCAGATGAACTACGTCAGAAAATAGTAACAAATCTGGTGTCTGTTAATAAATTCTTCTTAAATTTAGCAGGGGTTGCGCATCAGAGCTTTCGTTACCGAATTATTATCGATTGAATTTGAAAAAAGAATCGTCTATAAATGCTATTGTGGTACTTCAATATAATCTTTTCAATGAAAATAGACGTTTTGCTTGGAATTTTCGCTATCACAACACAAACTATTAAAAATTTAAATTCCTAACTAAAATGCAAATCACAAATGTGTCAATTGTAGAAGTTACGTGAAGATTTGTCATGAATTTTTGATATTTACATTCGAACCTAATCATTTTGGTATGCGGATTAAAATTAGATTGAGGGATTTTTTTGAAAAACAACCTACCGAAATCGGACGCATTTTCCAGAGGACTTTTTCATATGTGCCTAGAAAGGTATTCGACCCAAGAAGCCAAAACCACTTTCTTCGATTCTTCGATGCTTGTGTGGCTGGTGAAAGGTGATCAAAAACCGAAAACTTGCACTTTTCTTACAAAAATTTCTCCATTTACATGAGCCCTACAGAGTCGTGTGGGGTGTCATTAGAAGGGTAATCAGATGTATTATTGAGCCGAATAGGGACTTATTGGTTTTAAAATTCATCCACACTGAATTTTGTGCAGTTGAAGTTTTCAACCGAAGGCTTACACGGTTCTTGCAGATGTTTCTCGAGGTACACGAAACGTACATGGTCGTGAGAAATGTCATTGGAAAAGTGATTTTATGTATTTTCGGGTCTCATGGGGTTTGGATGCATATGAGATGAAATATGGGCACTTAAACATTTCAACATTCATCGTAGATGCATCCAACCCATATAAGACCCTATTTGGCCCAAAAGCACATAAAATTACCTTTCCAATGACATCCCACACGATCATGTACGTTTCGTGTACCTCGAGAAACATCTGCATGTACAGTGTCAGTCTTCGGTTGAAAACTTCAACTGTACATATTTCAGTGTGGATGAATTTTAAAACCAATTCGGCTCAATAATACATCTGATTACCTTTCTAATGACACCCCACACGACCCTGTACGGCTCGTGTAAATGGAGAAAATTTGTAGGAAAAATGCAAGTTTTCGATTTTTGATGACCTCTCGCTAGCCACACAAGCTTCGAAGAATATTTTTGAAAGTGGTTTTGGGATCTGGAGTCAAATACCTTTCTAGGCACATATAAAAAAGTCCACTGGAAAATGTGTCCGATTTCGGTAGGCTGTTTTTCAAAAGAATCCCTCATTACATTTTAGGCGGATTAAACTGAATAATCAAAGTGTAGCAGCACAATTAATGTAACTAATAATTAAATCTTGCTAATGTCGTCTTACGCACACGTTCCGAAAGCAGTGATGTGTTTTTACTTGAGTTTTTGATTTCTACATATAAAAATACATGTAAAATTCACAAAGCACCAGAAAACCTCAAAACAGAAAATGTGTCGGTTTTCAAAATTCTATGAGTGTATATAGGCATATTCAATCAAATCAAGTAAAATATTTCATTTCTCTCGATCAAGGCTAAGATCATATAAAGTTTCAAATTCGATGAAACTTTAAGACGGGCACTTCAGTGTTTCTAAGTAGTTCATTTTGATCTACGTAATATTAACGGTGATTATCATTTAATAAAGAAACATCAAACAGGTATACTACTTATCAATCAACGTAATTTCCAGGTATATTCTAGTTTGATGATTTTTAGCGAACACTCACGCAGTAAAGAGCAAATAGTTCAACACCTTACGTCTTCTTCGGCACGAAAATTGAGGTCAAATAAATATTTCAAGAATGTAATTCTTTCGAAAAAAAGAGGCCCATCCCCAAGGCATTTCTTACAAAAATGTGTCAGATTGGGCAATCACATTTTTAAAATTGGAGAATCTACAATTTAGCAACAAAAATATTTAAGTAAAAACGAAAGTATATCAAGTTCGGCATTGTGTCTGTGCAATGCGGTGCGAGTGTGCACGACTAACGGTAATCACACAGTCTGATTTTTCTTTTCATTTGAATTAAGGTGCGCATACACAATGTATAACACTTAATATTGTAAATTAGTATGCAAGTAAATGAAAAAGAAGAAGAAAAAAAAGTTGAACGACGAATCGAGGGCGAGAGTTCAATAAATTGTTATATTCTTCAGAATGATGTGTCATTAACATCACAACTGAAAACAAATTTCTGACTCTACATTTTCATAAAAAAATACCAAACAAAATCAAGAATGTTTTACTTCTAGTTCTGTATACACGTACACATCGGTTTGGTACATCGGATCGTCGCATCAAAGACAGGTTTCAGATATTATAATCATATGTGTGCACATGGCACACATTCCGATGACCTAAATTAATTTCTTTAAACCCCACAAGACTATCGTCACATAACCATATCGCGGTAATTATGCTAACAAACCAATGAATGAAGAAGATGTTTTGTGTTGCGTTGCGTTGATTTTTTTTTTTTGTTGGAAGACGACGATCGAAGACATACGAGTTTTCTTTTTAAAAATGTTGGTCACATTCGAATCGCATCATATGTAAAAGAGTGAATTGTATATGGTGCTCTCTATTTTGTGAATTTTGTTTCTTTTTGATGGATTCATTTTTTCGTGAATATAAAGCTGGGTCGGAAACGAGCGACACAACAAATGACTGGTATAATTTGTGTGTAGTCTTGTGTTGCTGTGCACTATTTAGTTGGACATTACAAAATATATTGCGGATGGTCTTTAATTTTCGTAAGTCAGTAAGCCGAGACTGTATAATAAAAGCAGTTAATCAATTTGTTCAACGAGTCGTTAATGTCGCTTTACTTTTATGCTTGAATATAATGTATGAGCATGGGTTCAAGCGATAAATAACTTAATTGATTTGAACTGTTTATGGTCGTTTTACCTTAGTGGACTTGAGACGTTTTTTTAAATTTTGTTTTGAATTCTTGGGAAACTAGGTGTACAAGATAAACGGGTAAGCGGTTTAAGAATTTGTCGACAGAATTTTTTTTTCGAATTCTCATTTCCTGTTTTTATTCCGAAGAACGCACACCGGAGTATCTGTGGGATGTGACGTCTTTCTTAAGTTGATTTCTGTTTGTTTTTTTGTTTTAACTTATAGATCATACACACACGTATTGAAATGTGAAATACTTGCGATCTCTTGTCGTTTTAATGGTGTCATCATCACACTACAATATTTGTCCAAAAACTCGAATGTAACCATGATGTTTACTTGCAAAATTTTTACTAAATACACAACGAAAGTCGTTAAAAAAATAGCTATGGTCTGGCCTTGTTATCATAACTGCCGTAATTTTCACAAAAAACAAGTGTTCCTTACGCAAACTATTTGTTGGCGTTTTTTAATGAATTGTTTCTTATGAAAATGTGGAGAAAGTGCATAAGAAACATCTGACTATTTTATTCTAGTCGCGATTGCATGAAAAACAGCTTGTCAAAGAATGCCAACAAATAATTTGCATAAGAAGCAAACTTTGTATACGTAAGTTTCTAATACAATCATCGCAATTAAACTTTTTATGAAAAATCTAAGCTACAACAGTTAGAGGTAGTGAAATTTCAGCAAGAATTTGCTTCAGACAACGCACTAGAAGCATGAGTGGTACTCTAAATAGGATACTGAAACTTGGTAGTGTGTCATACAACTTCCAGACACTGTAAAAATCCATTTCATACAAAATAGTACTCTATTTGGAAGCTGTCGACTATGACAGTTTTTGCTTGAAGTGCGTTGCTTCAGGTGTTTTTCAGCTGATCCACTGTTTTTATACGATTTTCACACTACCACGCACGTGTATGAAGCAGCGTCAACCGTATAAACAAGTATAAACAGTTTTGATTGTATATCAGCTGAAAAACAGCTGAAGCAAATTCATGCTGATTCCACTACCTGTAATAGAAATTGGAGAAGTTATCAAAAAAAGGAATAAACTATGATCAGAGTCAATTCTACGTTAAGAAAATTAGATTTCGTTAGCAGGTGCGCGTGGAATATCATAATCTAGTCCGAGTCCACGAGTCTGTGTTTAAATATTTCTATTTTATTGTTGCTACCGGCTATTTCACAAAAGATTGGTAATCCTAATATTTATTCAAACAAGGCGAGGTCTGTACGGCACATTTCAAATTGGTCTGCTCATAGCAAAATTTTGGTGATGTTAGTGTCTGCAATATGAAGTAATTATGGGTCGTTTAACTTCTAGGTGAGAAAACTAAAATTTTGTTCAAATTATTTAATTTTCGACATGTGTTTAACTATTCTAAATCTGTCGAAAAATCATAATTTTAAAACAAAATATGGATGACTTGAGTTTCGTTTTCGCTAATTAACCTCCTCTGCAACGCAAATAAAACGCTGCTGGTAAAAGTAAAAATATGGAAACGTTTTCTCGTAAACTTTGTTAAAAATTGCCATTTATGTTAACGGGTTCTATTAGCATCCAATTATTGCATACGGTATATATTTGACTAGATATTTAATATTACGACGACTTTTTTGTGTATAGCCTAATAGCTTTTTGAGTAAATCACTCACAATTCCGTTTAATGCACAAAAATTCTGACTCATGAAAGTAAATTCAATTGGACTTGTACAAAAAACTAAATTTGTCATTGATCGTTGGTTTGAAAATGAAACTTCAATGTAACCTTTCAACAAAACAGGCTGAACCTTTTCTCTACCAGATCTTGGATTATGATTATATTTCAAATCAGAATGTGACTTTCTCTATATATCTCTGTATAACAGAACACATAAAGAAGCCATCCCACAAACTGTTTACAAACACTAGTCATAAAACCGCAATTTTAGCTTCATTTCGGGTTAAAAATAGATTCTAAATTTGAATTAATTCGCCCAGAAAGAATTACTGCCAGCCATATTACGATCAATTGGCCGTTAACACATTCATAGCCACTTATGTATTTACTCGTTTAAGCTCATAATAAAGTTATGAACGAGGGGCATACAACCAGATAATACAATTGGCGTTGTTCAGAGCTTAGATCACAAATTTCGTTTTTCTTGTGAGAGATTCAGAAATTTTCTTGGAACTTTGTGAAAGTTTCGTGAGTAAGGTACCAGTGCGTAGCAATTTTTAATCATTTGTAATGGGAGAATCTCAGTGTTCAGACTGGCAAAAGAAGTATTTTTCTCAATTATCTGTCTTAGTTTCACATAAAAATTAATAATACAAACGGAAAAGGTTGGTCACATAAAGGCAGTGAATTTAGTATAACAAAAAGTATCGGTACGTTCCATCATTTTTTTTTTAAACCTTACCGATGTACAATTATGCAATCCATTTTTTCTCTTCTGTCGATTACCATAACACATAATACATGATTTTTGAACAAACAACGAAGTCTTTGATTTATTTACTATTTTCGCTAACAAATAATGAAGCTAAAAGGTCAAAATCATGTAACTTTCATGTAACATGTGAATGAACATTTAAATTGAAAGAGAAATAATAATAAAAAAATATTTTTCCTTATGAAATTCGGAACTCTGTCGTTCAGTATTGGATTAACGTTCAATCATTTCATTTAAAAAGAAAATAAAAAGAGTTGGATGTGGTGTGGTACGCTGTGGTCGAACCATATACCAACTTTAGTTTCAAATTATTATACACCATAATAATGGAGTGAGTATGGACGGCGTATAAATGTTTTTAATACAAGAGCATTATCGCAGCTAAGTCTGTCTTCAGACGAATGAAGCATTGTTGTTTGGTTGTTATAGTGGTTAGAGAAATGAGAAATGAGAAATGATTGGTATAAATGTTATGTTCCTACGTATACAAAAAATATAAATATAATACGAAAACGTGAGTAGCACCGAATATAGGTCAAAAAATTTAAATGTTCGTTAACTGTTATGAATGTGGTTATGAACACGAAGATATAAAAGTAAAAAAAAAATAATTGAGTAACACAATATTAATATATCGCTTTGATCAAAGTTATTCAACAAAAAAAAATTGAAGACAACGCGGATTGAATTGAATTTGTTTTACGAAAGACAACTTAAATAATAAAAAAATGAGTGAAAATTATAATGACCAAACGCACCTTAAGTTAGCACATATCGAGTGTTACACAGAATTTATCCTTTCGTATCACCTGTTCAAGCAGCAACGGTTTTCAATTTTCTTGATTTAATCAATTAATTAATTAATTTCTTAACGTCCGTTCAATTTAATTATTCGTTTCGAAATTATGATCCAAATTAACACCACCGAATTCAATTAATTTTTACTTCTAAACACTTTTGCTGTTCTTGCTAATTTCTTTTCAACAACGAAAAAAGCAGAAAATAAAAAAAATTTCTTTTCAAATTTAATATCTTGTCTCTTAATTTCCGATTCAACTGGAATGAAAATTGTTAACAATTTAAAATTTTTGTCGTCGTTATTCACTGTGTCCAACTCAGATACTAAACGAATGTCGAGACTTTCTTTCGGTATTATAATAATATCGGTATGATGTATGTTGTAGACTGATGTGGGGACACGACGGAAAAATATCTCTGTGCGTTTTAACACCGTGATCTTCCGAAATGAAATGTACCTTCGATGTGCGTTAATTCTTGAGCAAAGCTATGCGTTCGAATTTCTCTCTTTTTTTACATTTCATTCGAACCGTTTGTAATGAGTACGATGAATGCTGGATAGTGATTCTCTTAATCCAACGTTGTATCTACATTTTCATCATGAATCAAAGAGAATTGGCTTGATTACACACGATTGAAGTTTGAAAATATTTTACCTGATCGCAAACGTAAAGGAGTTTTAGAGGTGCTAGCTTGTAAATTTTGCATTAGAAAGAACCATTTAGGCCGAATAGTTAAATTTAGCCAAATATCTCCAATTTTTTAGCTCGAACTCGAATAGCCCAAATAGCCCTGAATAATACAATCATTTCCAATGTTTCTTTTTCCAGACAGCTTTGTACCCGCCTAGCTGTTCTTCTAACAGTACTGGAAAACTTAATAAACCATGAACTCACGTAATAGTTATTTGTTAACCAAGGGGAGAAAAAAGGAAATTTCACCAAGAGCGAAAGAATGCAATTCGCTTTTTACTTTTTGGCTAGACCGGCACAGTTCTCTTTATACACACACACACACACACACACACACGAAATTTTGAAAACCGACACATTTTTTGTTTCATGATTTACTGGTTTTTTGTGATTTTTGCATATATTTTTATATAGAGAAATCCAAAACTCAAGTAAAACACAGAAACAGAAAATGTGTCGGTTTTCAAAATCCGTGTGTCTAATAATCTAGTAACTAATAGACAGTTTGCGCAAATGAATCATAATTTATAAGTCAACTTATAATTTCCAACTTATAATTTGGTTTATAAATTATACGTCATTTGCGCAAACTGTCTAATAAATGTGATCTGACAAGTTGGTTGAAAATTATTAATTTATCGTATTGGGTAATTGATTATTGACTGAGCTCAAAGCACCTAGCAGGGTAATAGAGGTGCTTTGCTGAGCTACATTTCATAATTTTTCTGATATCTCACCATCGGATAAATGAACCTATTTTTATTAAATATTAAATCTAACAAATTTTTGTACGATGGTCACTGGCTGCAACTTATCACCGATGTCAAGATCAGAGGCGTTTTATGTTATGATTGCTCAGTAACAATTCGCAATGGAGCTTACAGTTTATTGCTAAATCAATAAGAGCTATGAATTTTCTCCGGTCGGTTTGTGGTGGTCATCGAAAAAATGAAACTGAACCCTAGATTCCAACTGAACCCTTTAATTTTTAGCCCCGTACGAAGTACGAAGGGGCTTATAGGATTACGGTGCCGTGTGTAATTGATGGAATTCGAAGCAGGCGGTAAGGGCAAAGTGTTTGCCTATGTTCATAGATGACGAATCCACAATAAAAATTTTGTCTGTCCGTCTGTCCTTCTGTCCGTCTGTCCGTCTGTCCGTCTGTTCGTCTGTCCGTCTGTCCGTCTGTCACGTCGATATCTTGAGTAAATCAAATCCTATTTCAAAATTTTTTTTTTCCCTGAAAGGTAGTTGAAATTGTGAGGCTAAGTTCGAAGATGGGCGATTTTGGGTCGACCCCTCCCGAGTTGGGGCCCCATAAGTGCTTTAACGTTTTCCAAAGATTTCTCTGGCCATTTAAAGGCTACACTGGTAAGTGATACATCAAATGAAAGGTATTTACAATACCTATCGACAAAAAAAAAGTTTATGGAAATTGGATGACCGACTCATTTGTTAGACCCCTTGGTGTGAACTAAGTGCAGGGCGGTAAGCCGTTTTTGCTTGTAGGTTGGCCAAATTTGAACGTATTTAGATGGATTTTGCTTCAATAGATAGGTATTGACCGTACCAATAAGGGAAAAAAAAATTCATGAAATTCGGTTCACCGGAGCGTGAGCTAGGTCTCTTGGAGTGAGCTTATATGAGGCTACTCGGCCGTACAGTGAAGGTGGTGTTTTTTGTTAATATCTCGAGTAATATTTGACCGAATTTCATGATTTTTTTTTTGTTTGAAAGGTATTAATAAATGTGAATCGTCAGTACTATTTCAGGTCTCCTAATAAAATGGCCGTCAGCCGCCATTTTGGATTTTTGTAAAAACAATAGAAATCGGTGAAAATGATGAAAACTTACAAAGTTACTGATCAGTGGGAAGTGATTGGTTATGTGTGTGTGGTGTTTCAAGGATCCCAGATATGGATATCTATATATAAATATATATAGCTATATTGAGCTATATTGAGCTATATAATGGTATAGATAGTTATTTTGAGCTATATACTAGCACATTTATCAGTAAATTGTTTATTTATAGATAAATATAGGTTAATATAGGACTGAGGAAATTTTAGGTCAATTTTAAATTTGTGTTACGTTTGGAAGGAACATCGTACGGGGCTTCGTAATTGCGCTATGCGCAATTTTTAAGACGTAAAAATTTCATAAGAATTTTACTTTACCGAGATTTACGGGCGCAGTAGACTTACGTTAAGAGTAGGGCGACGGACGAACTAGGGTCACGTGCGCAATAGATGTACGGGTTCGTACGGGGCTCAGTCGCAGCAAACGCTCCGACTGTTCTGACGGCTCGTTTTTTTCGTGACTTGGGCATAAGTTTCTGAAATTTTTCTTGTATATGTACCTGTTGTGGTCTGTTGATTTAAAATAAACATTCCATCCCCTGTGCAGTCAGTGGAAGGTAACCGAAAACTGAAAAGTGCAATTTTCTTACCTGTTTTTTGTCCACAAGTGACGAGGGACTTGACGGCCATAGTATCATTAGATAGCTCATTGAGTTATCGGCCAACATAGGTTATGAGGGCTGTCGATGTCATATACAGTGGAAATATCACTTTGATTTTTTTTAGACTAAAATGAACTTTGGAGGGTTTTGTAGCTCTGCTGTCGGCTAACACAATTTTCGAATTTTAGTCGCTTTAAATTAAAATTGATTTTCACGGAGAAAAGACCAAATTATTGCACAATGGTCAATAACTTGTTGTCTACGAAGAATTGCTATAAGGAATAGGGCGTATCGAATTTTGCAAATTTTAAGGACCGCGATAGCCTGTGTGCGGAAAACGTATATCATCGAAAACTGTGTTCGGGCATGTGGTTGATGGATCCAATGGAGCCATGGAAGAAGTCCCCCCGGGCGACTTTAAGTTTCTGAAGGTCATAATTCGGAAAGTTGATAGTATTTTTGAAAACAATGTTCTAGCGGAATGTAGAGCTTTGAAAACTCTACAAAACTACCGAAGAAACCGATGGTCCAAAAGGTGTCACTGCCAAGATTGCCTAACATCGAAAATGTGACCTTTTGGTTTTTGACTTATATTTCCTGAGAGACAAATGATTTTGTTTAGCCTGTGGTATGAGATGGTAGAGGAGGTCGAGCACTACCAGTACACTAGGCATGTCCCGATCGGATATACTCTTGAAATCACTTTTATAACATTTGTGAATGGAATTTTTAAGAGTGGCCACGTCGCCCACGAAGCAAGTGAAGACACTGCAACCGGTACTGGTGAGTCGAGGACACCTTGGCCAGTAAGTATGCATAATATTCCATGACAGTAGCTGAACTCTTTCACAAAATATTTGTTATTTCAATGTGGCACATGAATTGAAAAACTATACTACGAACTTCAATTTTTCGTAAATATATCGAAAAATATGTATAATCTGTGTATTTGCAACGAAATCGACTTCTTACTACTATTCGTGGGTGAAATGACTAATTAAATCGATTATTTCTCGTTTTTCTCATAAATTCAATTTATTCAGATTTTGTAGTACAAAGTGTGCCACATCGAAATCACAGATATTTTGTGAAAAAGTTCAGCTACTGTCGTGGAGTATTATGCATACTTACTGGCCAAGGTGTCCTCGACTCAACAGCACCGGTTGCAGTGTCTGCACTTGCTTCGTGGGCGACGTGGCCACTCTTAAAAATTCCATTCACAAATGTTATAAAAGTGATTTCAAGTGTATAATGGATCGGGACATGCCTAGTGTACTGGAAGTGCTCGAAATCCTCTACCACCTCATACCACAGGCTAAAAAAAATCATTTGTCTCTCAGGAAATATAAGTCAAAAACCAAAAGGTCACATTTTCGATGTTAGGCAATCTTGGCAATGGCACCTTTTGGACCATAGGTTTCTTCGGTAGATTTGTAGAGTTTTCAAAGCTCTACATCCCGCTAGAACATTGTTTTCAAAAATACTCTCAACTTTCCGAATTATGACCATCGGAAACTTAAAGCCGCCCGGGGGGACTTCTTCCATGGCTCCATCGGATTCATCAACCACATGCCCGGACACAGTTTTCGATGATCTACGTTTTCCGCACACAGGCTATCGCGGTCCTTAAAATTTGCAAAATTCGATACGCCCTAATAAGGAATACATCTTAGTTGTACTTAGAGTGTAATCCAGAAGGATAATTTTTATTTTAATATCTAAATGGGGCAAATGAAACCACAATTTTTTCTCAATTAATTTGACCTATAATTCGAGAATTTAATTCCCATTTTCTGATTTATTTTCATAAACATTATCATCCACTAAACATTGTTGTTCTTCCATTACAGATATGCTAAAACTTACTTACAGTATAAATGGATAACATTATCACTTCTTCTCGCGTCGTCGTAACAAATACATTAAAAAAGTCTTCTGTTTAATATTTTCTTTAAAAAAATCTTCACACAAACGCTTTGCGATGAAATTTAGTTTTTTTTTGTTTTTAAATTCTATTCTAACTTGTTGAACTACACAAACTCGGATACACTCCAAGGATAGACTCTTAATGAATCGAAAAAATTTAAATATTTAACAATTGACTGACATTAGTACGATTTAACAAACTCTCAAACTGCAATGGTGAAATCTTTTTGGTTACTGTGATATTTACTGGAATTAACCGACGAAACTTTATGACTACTACTGCTACCATTGATCACGTTTCCGTTACCGTTACCATTCCAATCGCCACCGACCCGATAACCCTGACTGATTCCGAACTTATTACCACTATCGCTAAATGCACTTGGTGGACTAACATTGGCATATGCTGTACTATGCATTTTATCATTGTCCGACATCACTGCATGCGACGGTGCAGTGATTTGTGTCTGATGGTTGGCAATCGGTTCGTTATTCGGTGCCGAAGAATGATGATTTAGGTACTTCAAGCTATTTGTACTGGGCGACATGAATTTCGACCGATGGTTCCACATCTGATCGGAAGTCAATCGCATGGTATCGGCATTGCTAATCGTATCTGTCGCCCGATAATTATAGCAATGGGATTGATTCGTTATGGGAGTGTTTATTGTAGTGACCAGGTCTTGCATGTGAAGCGGTGCCGACGATGATCGATAACTGGAAGGCCATTGATCGTTCATAGCTCTGGTAGCAGCCAATAGGCGCGACTTCCGTCGCGGTGTCATTGTTAAAAAGTCACCATAAGTTTTGTTCAGC
Source organism: Bradysia coprophila (assembly GCF_014529535.1). Lineage (NCBI taxonomy): Eukaryota > Metazoa > Arthropoda > Insecta > Diptera > Sciaridae > Bradysia > Bradysia coprophila. The sequence continues at coordinate 10,502,298 of NW_023503608.1, forward strand.
GTTGAATTTATCAGATCTATTTCGGCAACGGGTGAATGTGCAGCTGTATTCGAGCTCTTTAGCATTTTGTTGCTGCTGTTTCCCGTTGATGTTATGAAATTGGTTGGTTGGGCTAGATTTGGCTTGTTTTGATAAGAATTAGCTGCCATTTGTTTGTAATTTTCTGATGTCATGATGCCATTGTGCGGTTGAGGTTTTTGATGTGTTTTTGGCGGTGGGTCGAAGTCATTTAAATCAAAAGACATATCTACGCTGTGACGGCCACTATTGAGATATGGAATTATGAGTTAGAGTTGCATATAATCGAAAATTTGCGGAATTTTACCTTGGTGACCGACTCTGTTTACTATAACTACTTGGTCGTGGTTCAGAAATTGGTGATTTCTCTGTTGATGTATTTAAATTTGGGCTGTACTGGGTATCTGTAAGATGTCGACGGGAAAGGATTTTTGATTAATTTAAATACATTTTTGATGGACTAAAGTTTGGGGGAACTAAAAGCGATTACTGGAAGAAAAACAAATCCAATTTCTACATTTATCATTTTCAAATTTCCAAAAAAATCCAATTGATGAATTTAATGCTGTTTAATCCTCTGTAATCATCACGGAAATTCATTGAATGCTGTAAGCCCGTGATTTTTAGGACAAGTTTTTTTTTACGTAGACTTCAACCGTTACTATTCCATGAATGCTGACCCTCACACCCAATGGCGGTGAACTTTTTCTTAATTCTAATTCATCCATGCACAATGTGAAATAATAAAAACGCAACACAGAACACATTAATGGGTCGTTATTATGCCACAAAACAATACTAACTTACTATGATGAGTTGGTCTTGAAAATACAGCCAAACGTTCTTTACCGGATCGAGATCCAGGACTGTGTGATACTGCGTGACCTAAAGAACAAAAAACAAGGGGAAACAAAATGTTAAGTAGGCGCTCAGCGAAAGCGATATGATTCATTATACTCGAAAAATTCACTGGACCATTTTCATCCAAATCCTTTCGACTATTTATGCCATGCTCGCCACTTCCGGATTCAGTATCCGATCCCAGACTATCATACTCTTCAGATTCAGACTTTTGTGTTTTCGATTTTCGGCCATGGCTTCGCTTACCAGTACCGATATTTTGTTGTGAACTTGAGTTCGATCGTACCTAGAGATAAGCATTTACATCAGACGTTGTCAAGTACAATTTTAAGTTTAATGCGAACCTGTTTCATTGATAACGTGTCCCTAGCATCATACACACTGCTCGATTGACCAGAGTGTCCATGTCGACTAGGATTTCCGGCGAAATTCTCTTGATCTGGTAAATGGAATGTGGCATATGGATATATGTCTTCGGAATACTCTGGAATCCGTTCCAAAGCACTGGATGAATCGCGACAAGGACTTTGTGGCGTTTTACGTACGGTTGCATAGTATTGATCGCGGTGCTCAGGAATTGAATGCTTACTATTCATTGTTTGAATCGGCTCGTCATTTCGTTGGAAAAGTGAACGAAAGTCTACAACGAAAATAAATGTAATAAATTGTACCTGCAGAGTAATCACAGATAAGGCACAACTCACGAGATTTGACAAAGAAACAGACACCAAGTATAGCCACAACTACGCTAACGCCCAACAAGATTGTCATTACAGTTAAATTGTCACTGTTGAACAGGGACTTCACTGATGGTTCAGAGTCTACATCACCAATTCCATCGGCAATGGTACCGTGTAGACTCAATGTCACAAAGTAATATTCGGACATTTTTGGCCCAGCGTTATTATGTGCCGTTATACGCAAATCATACGCAGTTTGCGGTTCCAGATCAGGAATGATATATCGTGCCTGAGGTGCAACATTACTGGAAACTAATATCCAATCACTACCACCGTTGCGACGGAATTCAATGGTAAAATAAGAAATTGGACAACCACCGTCTTGCCAAGACGATAATTCCAATAAAACGGATGTCATGTTTGCTCGAATGAAATGCTGTCTTTGCGGTGCCACTGGTTCGTTGCCTTTTGTACGAGCATTCTCAATATTACTGGATGTTCCACTGCCAATCTTATTAAATGCGGCTAATGTGAACTGGTAACGTGTACCACACTGCAAATGTTCAAGTAAATACGAATTCGATCGACGGTCCAGGACAATCTCCTCCCATTCGTCGAATTCCCGTCGATAAGCTAGCAGAAATCCTCTCAACTGTGAACCACCGTTATCGCCGACAATCCACTCTATTGCAACAGACGTGATGGTCGTTGATGATATTATAAGCTTGGGTGGATCTGGTGGTACTTGAACAAGTAGCTGGTAAATGATGTGGTCAGTTCCATGATTGTTGCGGACCTGGCAGGTGTAGTTTCCTTCGTGGTTGCGTTGAACGTTGCGCAGAGTCAATGTGTTCTCAACGTCGATATCTAGACGCTGTTGCTTCGAAGACCTGTGAACATTTTTAATAAGTAGGTAAGACCCTCGTGAATTTAAAGAATAATTTTTTTTTTCTCGAAATTATTCATTCGACATCAATTACAGTAAGTTGATATCCAACACATTCTTTGAATTGAATTACACCAATTGTACATTGAGAGAGATACATTGGCATAAAATTTACGAAATCCGTAAAAATTACTTTGTATTTTTCCTTCAATGCGGAAATTTCTGTGCAATTTTTAAATTTTTTCGAAAAAATCAAAGGGAGTCTACAGAGTCTATATCAACTAACACCGCTATTTCCCCTGTAATTGGCATCTACGACACAAACGAACAACGATCTATGATCGAAGTTGTATTATATAACAAAAAGTTTGTTCAAAATAATGAAGGAAAATTGACCGCTGCCAATGTAGTAGACGATGCTGTAAGTGAAAATCACGATTCTGGTACAATCGGATAATGCAAACTTTTGCACTTTGAAACATGCTACTGAAAGAATTTTGAACGATGAAACTGACTCCTTCCATTTAAACAAAAATACAAATTTTTCTTTTCACATTCTGATTTATTCTAGATGTTTCCTCCTTGAATTTGGAAAAATACAACCAATACGAACAAACTCCACCAGAAAATAAAATAAGATTGTATTTTTCCTGGAAGAACTCAATCGAGTCAACAACATTCACAGAAATAAGCTCCTTTTAATGTGCTTTTATCATGAAAAATGTATGTCAAATCCTACATAAACAATTTAAAAGTTTACCTAACAATATATTCAAAATATTTGAAGCAGAAGGTGCGATCCTATAATAGTTAATCCTAGCTATACTCGCCGCCTCAAAAGCAATAACTACCCATTATAATCTAGGTCTTGGTCTAAGTAATACAAACAAACCATCAGTTCTCACAATTAATTCTACTTGCTTCACAAATGTAAACAGAGCACCGTAAAATCATTGCAGCTTCATACATATCTACTATGAAACAGATAGACCAAAGCTTTGGATAGACTCAAGACTCCTCTGCAAAAATGACTTTAAAGAAAATATGGAAAAATTCCTTTAATCGTTAATGGCTTGCATTTTCTTGGTAAAGCACCGATGACTTCTTACCTTATTCATTTTCTTAAATTTTTTATTTACAGTCGAGGAAATTTAGATTTCGGGTTTTCCAAAGGTATTAATCTTATTTAACCCACACTTTATCCCACAACAATGGAATCCACAAATTTAAATTTAGTTAACACAACGGTCGCAATGACGGCGCTGCAGTCACGATTTCAAAATGTGATATAGGGTGGATAAACTAAATTTTGGTTTTGGTTACATTTTCTCTTGGTTTTTAATTATTACCTCAGGCTTCTTAATTAAGAGTAAATTTATGCAATATAAACCGTTTGAGTTTGAAAAAAGATGTGTTGTATCAGTGAACGATATAGGAAAGCGTTCAGTACGTCTCAACATACAAAAGAACGTAAAATATAATTGTACATTTAGCCACCCTACGTCCGTCATCGCTTCTATTGTCTTCAAAAACATATTGTGTGCTTGTCATGATATGTATCAGACGTTTGTTTATTTATGTGTCTCATCTAAAATGCTGGCCAGCAAAATTTTGATCATTAAATTCAACGGCAAAATTGATCTAAATGTTAAAATAATTGTGAATAATAGTGAAGTTAATGTGGTTTTGTTTTCTCTTCATAAAGGAATTTGCATCAGTTCGATGTAAAGTGCGGAGCACCATTAGAAAAAAAACTTGTCGCTGAAGAATGATCAAAAAGTTGCTGGACGCAATAGCTTCAACTAATGCTTTGCAGGATATAGAATCAAAATTAGAGAAACACCAAGAGCCGTCCATTTGAAATCTTCATCATCATCGTTTCAACTAAAGGTTTTTGTTAACGAAACGGAAGTTCGCTCGCAGATTCGGATCGGAACATCTCATTCGTTTTCGCTAAAGCTCGTCATTAATCATGATTCCCATGAAGAATCGCCAAAAATAAAAAATTGGCAAGGGATGAAGAAACGCCGGCAAAAACAAAGAATGATAAATTTGTCTTTGTTGCGTTTCTTCACACTTTGGCGATTCTTCGTGGTGATTAAACAAATCCTTTGAAATTTATCCTTTTACGAAATTTATCTAAAAGGCGTTATTTGTTCGAAGCTAGTGAATCTATCCTTTTATAAAAGTTACGAAATGCTGCCTGGTTCGATCCTAAGGAAACTCTTATTTTACGTCAGGTAACGGCATCTTGTTCGATCCTAGGGAATTCATACTTTAACGAAAGATCCCGAGGACACTATCATTTTACGAAAGATAATGTAGAGACATTTCAAAAACGTATTTTTACACTTTGGCGTTTCCTCACACTCTGGCGTTTTTCTCTTCTTCTCTTCACACTATCGATTTTTCTTGGCAATTCATCATTATGGTTGATTCGTTAAATCAACAAGAAAAATCGCCATAATGTGAAGAAAAACCAAGAAATATCGCCAAAGAGTAAAGAAACTCCAAGGATCATAGAGAATTGAAAATTTGTCTTTATGGCGTTTCTTCACACTTCTGAGACTTGTCTTGATGATTTAACAAATCAACTAAATATGATGAATTGTCAAGAAAAATCGCCAAAGTGTGAAGAAACTCCAAAATATGACAAATCGCCAAATAATACAATATTGTCGATTTGACTATAACTTTTATTTAGAAAAAGATTGTACGGGACAGTATGTACCAGGGCCTATTTTTAATTCATTAAATTCATCAAATTCTTGAAAATTCATGAAATTCATTAAAATTCTTGAAAATTCATGAAAATTCATGAAATTCATTAAAATTCATGAAATTCATTAAAATTCATGAAATTCATTAAAATTCATGAAAATTCATGAAAATTCATTGATTTTCATTAAAATTCATTAAATTTCTTTAAGCTTCATTAAAATTCGTTTCCGTTTCAAATTTGTTGGAAAATAAAAAGTTTAACAAAAAATTATCCACGCAGGGCTAAAGTGAACTTTGCTCGGCCTGGAAACACTAGACTTAATTTTTTTGAATGTATTTCGTTTACAATGTAATTATTTATAAGTTTATCAGTAACAATTTTTTTCAAATTAAAGCTTTTTAAGTAGTTAGAGCTGTACTCTAAAAATATAGTCTTTCACGTTCGTCTTTCTTATATGATTAAGAATAGCAACGGTGTTTTCCGCAATGATAAAGATACTATTCGCAAGCGACGTGGAATACGTAAAATCGTATGACTTATTATAGCTTATAATTTCTACTTTTTACGTCAAAGTGTTATAAGGAATGATGAAAAATTCGAAGCAGAACATTATTCTAAGCAAAAAATTGTTCTACCGAACGCCTCTAAAATGAACAGTTTTTATTACAAAATTGAGTTTTACGTCAAATTTAATTTAAAAAACTATCAAATCTTTAATCTCAAATTAGACAGTTTTCGCAAATGACAAATAATTTATAAGTCAACTTATAAGTTAGAAATTATAAGTCTCATCTTCATACGAGAAGTTCTGGAAGTTCACTTATAATTTCCAACTTATAAATTATACGTCATTCGCGCAAACTGTCTATTATAAGTGGAAATTGAGATTTCTGTAAAATATAACATAATGAAATTGTATTTACGCGGTTTTTGAATACAGACATAAAGCACGTCAACCATTTCCGCATAAAGTAGTTCCCGCTTAGAACGTATACAATAGCCTCATCTGAACTATACGATCAGGCCTGGACTGGCCATACTGGGCGATGCCCGATGCGCCTTTTGCTTTTTGGCGCTCCTCAGACCAATAAAGTTTATTTATGCTCCTCTGAGCCTTTTTCAGCCAATCCGTCCGATGCGCCTTTTGGTAGCCATTCCGGCACAATATACGACTCACGATTTCAACTAACAGATCAATCAAAGAAAGCTCTAAGTACAAATTCTTTTGGTAACATGGTGATGAAAAGTTACATTTAGATTTTAAGGCGTGGGGTAATCTAGCACACGGTGCTAAAACGACGCATTTTTCTACTACGTAAAATGTGAACTCGCACACAATTTTTCAATACCAACATTTTGTAAAAGGAATCATAAAGTCGATGACAGGGCTAAAAAGCATTTGCAGCATTAAACTTACGCGTACTACCTTTTACGTAGTTCAAAAGTGCGTTCTTTTTGCACTGTGTACCAGATTCCCTGATGCCGATTTTAAAGGCTAGAAAATATTTAAGCATATGTGTGAACGTCTAGAGATCCGATGATGCTCGGAAACAGATTGAGTCTTTATTTACGGGTCATAAACGAGTTGTACCTAACGTAGAATTTAGTTATTTATTTTATTTTGTAATTAATGAGAAATCCTGGAAGTACTTTCATATACAGCACTGTGATCACAATTCTTGAAAATTCATTAAAATTCATCAAAATTCATTAAAATTCATTAAAATTCATTAAAATTCATTAAAATTCATTAAAATTCATCAAATTCATCAAAATTCTTTAAAATTCATTAAAAAATCTGAAAAATAGGCCCTGGTATGTACTGCATATCATATAATTCCTCTTGTGTTTATCTGTGTTCTACGAAGCCAAAATATAATTTCGGACTACAAGTAAACCGTCTCGACTGCCCAGTAGTTATTTTCCTAAGTTCCTAATGAGTGCAGAAAGGCTATTTCAACATTAGTTAGGAAAGCATAATTTTTATGTGAATGTTTCTGAGGTTTTCCATCTTAATATTTTCATGAAGTTACAAATAATCCACAGAAAATTTTATTACCCTAGAACGAGGTCGGAAATACATCAAATAAATCAAATAGAAAACAGACTTGGAAATTGTTATTTTGTCTAAAAGTTGATATTAAAATTCTTTGGAAATCGTAAATCGCATAATTGCATGAGCAGGCATCTCAGGATTATAAATCAGGTTCGTCATATATTCATATTCTTATCTTATTCCTGACCAGATTCTGTTTTCATGATTGAGCTCAATCATGAGCTTCACTTATACAAAGAGTTGAATTTATTTCCTATGCCAAATTGTAATTTGGCGAAAAAGAATGTTCCGAATCTGCGTTTCGTTTAAAAAAAAGCCTTTAGTTGAAATGATGATTGTAAAGATTTCAAATGGACGGCTCTTGGTGTTTCTCTAATTTTTATTCTATATCCTGCAAAGCATTAATTGTAGCTACTGCGTCCAGCAACTTTTTGATCATTCTTCAGCGACAAGTTTTTTTTTCTAATGGTGCTCCGCACTTTACATCGAACTGATGCAAATTCCTTTATGAAGAGAAAACAAAACCACATTAACTTCACTATTATTCACAATTATTTTAACATTTAGATCAATTTTGCCGTTGAATTTAATGATCAAAATTTTGCTGCCCAGCATTTTAGATGAGACACATAAATAAACAAACGTCTGATACATATCATGACAAGCACACAATAGGGCAATTCCCGACCCGAGTTTAATTTTTTATACTGGAGTATAAAAGTTTAGAGTTGAAGATTTTGACATTATCGTATAAATGTGATGATTGTTGACTGAAAAATAATTACCTTTTTAGTCGACGGATTTTGATCAAACTAACTGCCAGTGTGTAGCAAATGATGTCAGCATTCCGGTAAGCTAATTAGTTTTTCAATTGGACAAATACCTTGTGAGCGATAAGACTTTGAAATCATGAGGTGATCAATATGTAAATTCCGTTTTTCCAAACTCTTATCGCTCGCAAGATAGTTGTCCAATTGAAAAACTAATTAGTTAACCGGACTCCTGAGATCATTTGCTACACACAGGCAGTTTGTTTGCCAAAATTCATGGACTAAAAAGGTAATTATTTTTCAGTCAACAATCATCAAATTTATGCGATAATGTCAAAATCTTAAACTTTAAACTTTTATACTCGAGTATAAAAAATTAAACCCGGGTCGGGAATTGCCCTAATATGTTTTTGAAGACAATAGAAGCGATGACGGACGTAGGGTGGCTAAATGTACAATTATATTTTACGTTCTTTTGTATGTTGAGACGTACTGAACGCTTTCCTATATCGTTCACTGATACAAAACATCTTTTTTCAAACTCAAACGGTTTATATTGCATAAAGGTACTCTTAATTTAGAAGCCTGAGGTAATAATTAAAAACCAAGAGAAAATGTAACCAAAACCAAAATTTAGTTTATCCACCCTATATCACATTTTGAAATCGTGACTGCAGCGCCGTCATTGCGACCGCTGAGTTAACTAAATTTAAATTTGTGGATTCCATTGTTGTGGGATAAAGTGTGGGTTAAATAAGATTAATACCTTTGGAAAACCCGAAAACTAAATTTCTTCGACTGTATTTACAAAATCCGATATTTTTTACGTATAATTCACAAAAAAACTCCCCAAATAATTTTTCCTTTCCTCAGCTCCAATGTTCACTTTTTATTACGTAACACATAATTGGATCATTCCCCTTTAATTTTGCGCATGTATAACACTATACGACTTCCTAAACTGAATACAATATCCATAAATACAATACTCAACCGGAAAAAACCGTTTTTTCTGTTGCTGACAGATTTCATTTCGGGCTGGTAACAACAAAAAGAAAGGAGCAAACAACGAAAAATGCGGAAAAAGCATAATAATACGGACGATTTATTTCGCAAATGAACTCACTTAGAATCCAAGACCTTCCACTCGACTTGTGGTTTTGGTGTTCCGACATACAAGCATGCGAGTTTAACATCAACACGCCAGGCTACGCTTAATGTTTGGCCGAATGATATTACAGCAGCTGGAATGGTGGGAGTCGGTGTTAGTTTAATCACAGGTGTGCTTTGTCCCTCTCCGATTCGGGTTGATGCTGTTATCCAAGCCTCGTAAGTCTCTCTTGTATTTAAATCTTTGGCTTCATAGTGGTGATTTTGCGCTAGCAGAACATCCTGTATCGAAGAGACAGCACAAAAATAAATCAATCTTCTTTCACATTACAAATCAAAAAATGAATCGGACTTTTAGGTTGTGGGAAAATGGTAAAAAGAGAATTAGATCACGTATATCAATAGCGGTGATATGGGTGTAGGTAGAATACAGTGATTAATTTGAATTCATGTTACCTTTAGGATTTTAAGTTCTTGTCCTTTTTCTAGTATTCGTATGTAGACAATGTACTTCGTAACAATGCCATTAGGCCGTCTTGGCGGTAACCAGCTAATTATAACTGAAGAATCGGTGTTTACAACCGACTTAATTCGTTCGGGTGCTTCCGGTACCGTTTCTTCTGTAACACAATTGACTATTTGACTAGCTACCCCTTCTCCAGCTCTCGTAAAGCCAAGCACTTGAACACTATAGTTGGTGTACGGTTGCAGTCCATGTAAAACTGTATTCAAGGCAGATGTGATCTTCGTCTCCCTAGCTCCATAGTCCATGTCTGTGTTTACGGGTTCGTACAACAATTTGTAGCCCTGAATGACACCATGTAACGTTTCCTTAGGCGGACTTTGCCAAGTAACTTGAATATTTTGGGATGTTAATGCGACACAATTGACTGATTGTGGTGGCGCGCTGGGTACATCTTCCAATGTGTGGGCCATCACGGGATCCGAAGCTGGACCATCGCCTTTCGAGTTGAACGCTTGCACAGTAACGCTGTACTGAGTGTACTTTTCCAAACCAATCAATCGAAAATCGCTAACTCCTTCACCGCCGGGTATTCCTACTTTGGTATAGTTGTAACTTTGATCGGAACCGCCGAATTTGTGATAACCAATTGTATAGCCAAGAAGGTCACCATTCCACAGTTCTCTCTCAGGCGGTCGCCATGTAACTAGTAACTGCTGTGCATCGAGTGGTTCCACTGTAACACCAAGTGGAGGACCGCCGGGAATTTCGGCATCCGTTTGAATATGTAAAATGTCCGATGGTGCACTTCGACCGAGATGATTTTCTGCATATAAACGCAAATGGTAACTCGATGATGGCTTCAGTTGGGAAATTATGGCAGTGGTCTTATCTCCTGGTAACAATTTTTGATTGTTGTGATCATGCCACACATCCTGTGCTTCTTTGAACTGTAAAATATAATTCGATATTGGCATAGCGTCGCCGAAGTGATTGCTATGGACATCCTGTTCGTTAGGTTGCCATGACAGAACAATTGATCGGCTGCCCAATTCGGTAACTTGAAGGCTTTTCGGAAAGTTTGGTGGCTCCTGAACTTGAAGGTGTAGCGCAGCATGATCGTGGCCATAGGCGTTCGTTGCTACCTAATAGGAGGGATGTGTTTGACGAGCTGAGTATTTTGTAGCCGAAATCAATTGGTTTTAATGAGATTTTGACTTACGCACGAATATTCACCCCGATCGTTTAGGGTGGTTTGAACAATGGTCAGTTCGGAGATTATTCCTTTCTGAAGAGGCGAGTTCTTTAACTGATAGCGTATATCATAGGTGGGATCGATTCGGTTGCCCTTCGCTCGCCATGACACTTCTAACGGCTGATCACCGTCTGATTCGCATCGTAGACTAACTCGATCGCCTCGTCGAACGGATACTTTCTTGTTGCGAACCGTAACTGTTGGTCCAACTATAACAATATGTGACATACAACTATTTCGCGTTTATGTGACGTTATAGATCTTACCGTGTACAGTCAATCGAATAAGCTTACTTAAACTTGCACCGATACCATTGCTCGCTTGACAAAGAAAGTTACCACTATGTTCTTCGTTTACTTTAGATATGATTAAAGAGCCGTTAGAATGGCTTTCTATTCCCGAATTTCCGCCAGCATAATTTAATTCACGATATTCTCCGGACTGTTCTCCTGTAATTTATTTTTTCAGTAGAAATTCAATGATTCATCATAAAGCAAATCTCGTACCTATGGCCTGTTTCCACTGTACAACGGGGAGAGGGAAACTGTAGGTAAAAGTATAAAAAATTCAATAGAAAATCGGCTTTCCTTCACTAAATGACACAACTCACCCATCAGCTCTACATGTAATAATGACAGAATTTCCGAGAACAGCACTTTGATCTTGAGGTTCTACTATCCATCGGGGTGGAACTAAGCATGGTATAAATTAGTTACAGTTCAATTTACTTTAGCAGATAGAACTGTTAGGTGCACATGTATAATGCAACATTTCCCGAACAGATATCATGCAAATGACGTGTAATTACATTATGAGAATCCTCTAATCTCCTCCACAATTATTGGATCATCGAAAAAAAAACTCATCTAATTCCCATTCATCAGCAGAAACGAAAGAACAAATCGAATTAAAAAGATTCCTAATGGACTTCTACAGGTAAATTTTGCTCGTGTTAACGAACAGTTCGTAAATGCACCCGAACATTTCTGTTTGTTGTGTGAAAAGATTGCTTGACGTTATTTTTGTGTTTCGAGGTGAAAAATGAAATTTACTGGAAATTTTTTATACATAAGATTGATATGCTCGACCGTTTTCCATGCATCATGCATTGAAATGAAGGAATCCACCGTTTGTTGTTCCAATTTCAGTGTATAAATATAACATAAAGACGGATGGGTATGCAAAACACCCTAAAGAAGTAGATGTAACGCAATGCCGGAAAATGTTTGAAAAGACAATCCGTTTTATTGACTTTATGAAAAATATTTCGCTATTTTTAACAGTCACACAAGAAATTATTGCTTTAGTGCACAATTACGAAATGATTTAGATAACGTGATAAAGTTGGGTCTGTCTCTTCAGCTAGCTGTACATTGTGTGATGTTGAAGACAGCGTCCGTTGCACTTTCTTGTTGCAACGTTAAAACAACCACTAGGAGTGTCTTAGTGTGATCCAAAGTAGTAGGTTATTTATCAGAATCGGTATGATTTTCTCAAGCAGCCATCCAGGATTTTCAGGGCGGGATCAAGATCGGAATAAAGGAAAAACCAGTTTTCAGAAATATCGCTTTAGCCCATTAGTAGCTACGGCTCTGATCTCAAGCTATCTTTAATCAGTTTCTTGTGGACATAACAACAACATTACCCTTTAACAGAAAGCAAATTACAGCAATTACCTTACCTGATCGCAGTACTTTCAAGAAAATGATTTCAAATCTTTTACTTCGTTTTGTTAAAACATCGTTTTACTGCAAAAGCGCAAAAGTACAATTTGTTCAGCCCGAGTTGATCAGGCTTTAATTTCGGAATATTATGGAAGTGGCATAACGTACGTGACCAAAACTGATATTTATCAGTAAAATAGTTCTTTGATCACCGAGGGAGGAAAAAGTTGGAAATTTCATTTAAATGGTATCGTTTCTGCCAAGACATGCGAGAAAATGAAATTTTCTACTTTTTTCCTGAGGTCAACACAACGTTTTTCAGCTGAGGTGAGAAAATGACTATTTTCTCGCCTGCGTTGCGAAATATATGTATACAAAACTACTTCAGAAGGACACAAGAGGGAATGCAATAAAGGATGGTTGCACATTTTGGAATATGTCGTATAGAAATTTAGTTCTGATGTATATCGACTGAAGTATAACAACTTTCATGTCTATAACAGTGTGGTACTTTCCTAAGTATTTGGAGTATATGATAGTATACTATACGTACAAAGAGTTCTTGAAAAAATCTACGATTTACGACTGAAGGTACATCAAGCAAACTCATATAATTGAATAATGTAAAACAATATGTAAATGAACAGCTAATGAAATTCTGTTCGGTCTATGCATACAATAATCGAAAATAAACAAAAACTTATTAGCAACAACTAATTATACATTTACTGTGTTTTTTTGCGTGTTAGTGAGACGATAATCAAAAGAAAAAGTGTTGAGTGATAACAAAGGTGCTGAGCCGAGAATAATATGGTAATTCTGATGCAAACAATCGGTGCATTTTTCCCCTTGGTGCTTATTTATTTTAAATGAAAGTGCTTTGGTTGTGCTGCTTAGTGAAGTAAATTTCTATATGTGCTCCAAAACCAATATATTCGCTTTCAATAGATCAACGCAAAGTAAAAAAGAAATACTGTATTTTGTCTGCACAATCGTTTTGTGCAATTGTTGTCGAATAGTGTAGCGAAACGATAGGTTTCAACATGAACCGTTTTTAATATGTGTCCCAAAACGCTTCAATAATTTTGTCCTTTGCGTTGAGTTCTATTTGCCGCAGAAATAATGGCATTCATCACAATATACACATATATTGTGCACGGTGCAGTCATTGAACGATTACGAACCAGCCACTGATAATAATGCGGTGTAATCGACTGTTCCACCTCTATTGCTGATCTCGCAGGTATAATTTCCGTTATGTCGAGACGTCAAATTGTGAATAGTCAGAATACTAGAGTTCATTGAAAATATAAGATCCAGCAGAAGAACGTTGGAACGTGTGTCATCAAATTACCTAGAGAATGGTGCATACTCATTTATGTTAATTGTTTCATCTTCGACGGTATTGATTGGTTGCTGATCCCGCAACCATGTTATATTGAATGGTTGGTCTCCTTGACTGCTCGAACACATTAATTGCGTTCGCATACCTTCTGTGATATCATCTTCGAAATTAAACGGTGATATACGCGGTGGAACTGTAAATTTTAAGTTTAATTTTTTATTCTAATTTGTATCATCCATGTGGTAAGGTCAGCAGCAGGGCTGAAAATATTCTTTAAGAAAATCAAATCAAATAAAAATGTGTGTTTGTTTTGTGTGGTCAATGTTAGTAAACAGCATGCATAGATTAGATAGAACTACATCATTTTCATCAAAGCGTATCAAATGCAGGCGGACATTGGTTTCTTGAGCTCTTGTGCAAAACACAATGATCATTTGAAACTTTTATGTTTTTTGTTAAACTCCATGTATATGACCCAGAATCATGGGTATTTACGTAATTAAGGTATAAGGTATGCACACACAATACAGAATAGAAGCATTTGTCACATAGAGCTACAGAGCATTCACATATCTACAACAACTAATATTAAACGAAATTAGGTGCATGTTACATCGTAACTATTACCATTTACTCTGAGTATTGCCGAATGCCACACCATAGCCGCATCATTCTTGACAACACAAGTGTAATTTCCCCCTTGTGATCTTGTTACACTCGTTATACTCAATGATGATGTAAAATCATCATACTGTCGTATTGTAATGGCACTTTCGCCATCACTACCTTCCAGCGTTCCAACTATCCCCATGTCATTCTTGGAATTACTGTTATCCATTCCGGTACCAATTGATTGTATGATTTGCTGGTCGTCTTTCAGCCAAACGAATGTCAGTGGCAGGTCACCCGTGCCGACCACACACTGAATGCTCGTTCGATCACCGACGTTTAGGTCCCGTGCGAAAGTGAATGGTGTGATTTTCGGCGGAACTGCCCTCGATGTTAATTAAGTGCAAGTTTTTTTTTGATGCGAAATGTGCATAAGATTTATCGAACAATGTCCGATTTGTGTGCGACATTTAAGTGTGTACGAGTGCAGCAGAAAACAAAAGTGCGAGAAGTGGTATAAAAATATGTCTGGTTTTGTTATTATTTGGAACTATTTGCATAAACAATTAACAACGAATAAAAGCGCTTGAAGGTATAACCGCAGTTTCTGCGATTTTTAGATTGACGTTGGTGTAACCGCACGAGGATAATCAAATTTGTTTCATAGTTTTGCATAAAATTACTTTGGTAATTCCAAATTTATTAGCTTCATTCTCAAACTACGCCGCATATATTTGCGATATTTTCCGTATTAAAACTGGGAATTGTATCACTTTAAAATATTTAATTTCAATATTGTGGCTCGGAAAATAGAAAATTAGTTGAGCATGAAAAATAACTAAATTAGAGCCGTATTGGTACACTCTCCATTCGGCAATATGCCACATCAGTACCCAGTTCCTTACAATAACGAGGCCCCTAGGAACAATAATTTCTCTTTTTAAATTCTGATTTATCTCCAATATATAAAATATTATGGCAAATAAAAATGAAAAATCCCTTCTTGAATGTGTGTGTCGTTTTACTGTACAGATATCATGGGAGCTTAAATTTGACTTAATTCAGATTCTCTACAACTTACGTGCGTGTAGATCTTAAAAGTCGGAGTAAACACGTATTTCGAGTTTGTTTAATAAAATCATTCAAATTTGATGATTTACAGTGAAAATTGGTGCATTGGTACAGGACTTTTGATGCATTTTTAGACAAAAAATATAATTGAATTAAATATTTCTCACAACAAATGTTACTGGATAGATAATGTATATGAAGCAGACGCACGACTTTCATCTTTTGTAAATGGAAAGATGACATTTTTGTTAATGAGTGGGTGAGGTGATTTTTCATTGAATTTTGCTCATAATGACTCTAGGTACCTCGATGTTTATCTCTTTCCCTTGAAATTATGTTTAAACTAAGAACTGCAATTCTGCAACTCTCTAAACATTGATTTCGCAGACTAAATCTATTACTTTCTGTGATCAACGTTCGTTTAACAAATTGATGCAAAATCGTTTACTTCATTAGTTTTGACAGAAATTTTGATATTTAAAATCCAATTTTCAAGGGTTCATCGCTCATTTTTATCATCGGTGTCAACAACAGATGACAAGTCTAAAGAATGTTCTTGATGTCGCTTTCGTTGCAAGAACGCTATAGAAAATATTGTTTATGCCACTCAGTATCATAATATGCAAAATTTGTAAACTTTAGATGCCTATGTGGCATAAAACGTTGTATACACCTGAATGCATAGTACTTGATTAGGCTCACGATGTGTATTACACATCTAGAGCCTAATAAAAAGCACTTCGCACCGCGATTGCATAAATAACTATTATTCACACAAATTCAAATTAATGGTCGAAAATTGGGGCAATAATAACTATGAAAAGCTTACCTAAAACTTTTATTTCCACTGCCCCCTGTGATGTATAATTGTGTTTGTTCCGTGCAATACACATATAGTTTCCATGATCTGCAGCTTTTTGAACATTTTCGATATGAAGTGTTCCGTTGAAAACACGTTGTCACATATTTGTCGGTAATTTAATGCCATCTGTTCAATTCAACAATTGCAAGCAATTTTAATTACCATTCCAAGCACAATATTTTCATAAATTACCTTTTTCCCATACAATACTGTCAATGGGATACCCAGCTGCTGGACACTTTAAAGTCAACGACTTACCAGCAACCGCCGAAATCGACGGCATCGGTCTTATGTGTGGCATCCCTAATGAAAATATCCAATTACTATAGAGCCATGATTCTCAGCGACAACACCGTTACTTACCATAGATATTCAATCGACCACTATGGCTCATCGAACCAGCTCGCGATCGAGCTGTGCACTCATATTCACCGCCGTCATCCGATTTAACAATTGATATGTTAACATGACTGATGACGTCACCGAACAACGTCACATACTGACCGATCATTAATCGGTCGTTCTGCGGAAGGTATTTCGTTAACTTACTGATAGATTGAATAGCATTTCAGTGAGCTTACATTTGGCATCGGAAAACCATCCAGTGTCCATGTAATCTGTGGTGTTGGATTGCCCGTAGCACTACATTTTAACGACACAGATGGTCCTGGTTGCATTGTTTGTTCGATGAATTTGTATACCAATTGAGGGGCCACTTCTGTGGACGTAGAAAGGAATGGGAATAATTTGGTGCTAAGATTAATTTTAATACTGGGATACGGTCTGAGGGAGTGTCTTGTACCACATTTGCTATAACAATAACGAATAACATAAAGAGGCCAAATTACTTTCGGTATTTCATATGAAAAAAAGAATGTTCCCTCATGTAAGCCGGCCATTAATAAACTTAATGAGAAAATATTAGCTTCGTGTATAGTAACTTGTTCAACACAATATGTATTTACTAAGTAAACAAAACAGCAATTCATAATTCTAATTACATTAAGCAGGTTTAATGAAATATTTCAAAAGAAATATTGAACGATATTTGTATAAAAATGTCCGATAGCATAGCACTGTTCCTAGCACGAACACTCATTTTTCCAACGTCAAAAAGCCACTAAAATTGTAAACAAGTATGACTTCTGATTTTACGAAAGAAATGGAAGGCCTATTTTGATTGCATAAGCCTACAAATATATCTTATGTTCATGCTAGGAGCAGAGCTGTGCTGTAGTCTTTATTCCCTATCACATACAAAGCAAAATGACCATCGCGCTCACCACAATTTTTTTCGATTTTGGAATATTAAAATGATTATGGCACATTCGCACATTCACATTGATAATAGATTGCATTATGAAACGCAGGAAATAACAGTACATAATATGTGTGGCGAAATGTCGATATAATTATCTGGCTTATCGTGTAATTATAAGCCAATTGACCTATATATTTTATTACCAGACGGATCGTTAAACTACGGGCAGTAGTGATACCATAGATATATGTACAATGAATTGGGTTGTTTATTTTGTTTAAAATTTTGAAAAAAAAAACCAAACCTGAATTTCCGGTGCCCATGTAATGGATTGAATCAAAGCTAGAGCCCTCATATATTGAATAAAACACATACACACGGTTGGTGATACGTTTTTCCCATACATCAGGTCATATGTGTTGGGGAGATGCAATTATGTATAACATTTAGGGGAGGCTATGTATTGCATATGTGCAAATAGATGTGATAGCTCGGGACGTGGCAGAGATCAGAAATAGTGCATGCTATTACCGTATGCAAATTGGTTTTGGAATGCATTACCATTTTCGAGATAAGCCTGTTATGTTATAAACCTCTGCATTTACCTACAACCCACTCTTTTATCTATATAAAATATCTACGATATATAGGCTATGCGAAACCCACATCAATGTCGATGCCGAAATGGTTTGTTGAACTACTTTACGATATGAGTATGAATTATATATAATATTCGTATTAGTTTCGTGTGATCTTCCGTATTTTCATATTAGTACATAGGATATGAAGGTGCATTGAATGAAATCAGTTTTGTTGATACGAACACATCGTACACAAGTAGTGGACCTTCATTGATTTATTTAACATAAATACGCAAAGTTAACTGATGAATCTCCCGTGGAGATTCTAAAACAATAATATTCGATAAATTGTTTGTTCTGTCTGTTTTTCATGTTGATTACGCATGTAGGACTCGTAGATTGAATACCGGGGTATTGTTAACATAGCTTTTGATAAAATCAGGATGCATCAAAATTTAAAATAAGTCAGCAGCAAACTCTAATTCCATTCCGATATATCAAATTAGTGAAATGTCAATGAGGAAATTAAGGAGTATTGTGTTTTCGTTTGGAATTGGATGTGGCATACTGACCCGATGGTGTATGGTAAGTTGTGAGGTAGATAACACCCGAAAATGTGACAGGACAAACACGTATGTTGATATACATAGACTTTATTGACCTTATTTCTCTTCGTCTCATAAGCTAGTGCAATTATACACACTTCTATTGCCAAGCATACATAAGCCGAATAAACACACAATAAGCAATTTCCACCATACTACCCATTGCTCTAGTATTTCGCTCTAAAACTTGAGGCAAGGTTTAACCACCCACCTTGAAGTAAAATTCACATTAAATCACGTTTTTGATTAATAGTATGTTACGCACCTGCGGGAAAATTTGTTTACTCACAAGAGATTTGCTTACTCACGAGGGGGTAGTTTGTGTCTACAACCGAAGGCGATTGATATAATCACCAGAGTGAGTAAGCAAATTTTTCGGCAGGTACGTACTATATTTTAAATGTCTCTGTGTGGTAGGACTAACATTATGCGTCAGCTCGTAGAGGGAGTTTGGATTTATCTTTGCATCGACACATAAAAAATGATATATGCACCTGTGACCAAATGTTTATTTTGACGAGTTGGATTATGATCCGCACCGTCGGAACATTTTGACACAAGTCCGAGGTTACGTCCGAGGTTCCAAATTTTTATTTTGAAGAGTGGGCTCGACCCGAAGGGGAGAGCTGTATTCCCAATCGTCAAAATAAAAGTTTGGAACCTCGTACGTACAGTGCTTTACTTGCTTCTGGTCGGTAAATGCGAAAAATTTCTACAAAAAATTGCATTTACCGACCAGAAGCACGTAAAAATGTTTACGGCTTTGATTCAAACAAAATTTGTAGTTATCTTAAAATTGCCATATGAATTCGGCCAATACTAAAGACATTCATTCCATAACTTGCATAACTTTTATCTTTGAACGTTAGAAGAGCCCTGATGAGGAGCGTAAGACTGATGTGTATAAGTAATTTAAAGATACAATTTTTATTGAAAAATCTCTCGTCTCGGATAAAAGTTTCTCATCCCAGATGAGGTACAATTCCAAAATTATCTGACACAACAGAAGTTCCAATAAAAGATTTCTTTTTAAATATCATTTCTCATTTGAGGCCAATGGCTCCTTTTAACAGAAATTTGGATTTTCTACGATACTTGACAGTAAACAGGCCAATTTTGTAATCTTGCAGAAATGAAGTTAGTATTGTGTGGTGAAAAATATAGGCTTCAAACCGTAGCATAATGATAAGTACACTATAAGGCATTCGGTCCACACTGAAATTTTTTTATAATTTGGGTACATTGGGAGTTTATTTTAATATAAACATTCGGTTCGAGTAGAGATTGCACGTCTGATGCAACAATCCCTCACAATTTCGTTGCAAGCTATTTTGATATTCCATCAAAAAAATTTTGAACATGGTTGAGTAACAGGTGATTTTAACCTACACCACTTGGAAACAATCTAAGAGACAGCGTTAGCCAATTTGTAGCTATTTCTACAGAATGCTTATAGCACAGAAAATATTTCTGTTCACAATTTATTTTTCTGTAATTTCCAGACAAGATTAACGTTCCACGTCGGGTAAATATTTCCAAATTAAAAATTCACTGCTAGATGATAAGAATAGATAACAATACAAGCGAGTGGTTCATCGATTTTTAAAATTCTCATTCTGAATTGCGCGGAACACACAATGATTTATACAGCACAATTTTCATTTAAATTCTTCAAAAACCATTAATTTCAATTTAGTAAAATGTGAGGAATTAATAACCATGAAATTATTCGCCACAATGAATTTTATGTTTTCTTTCGGTTATATTTTCCATTTAGGATAAGCGTGGTGCTCGTACTTCCCATTTTAACTACCAAACATAATGTTGCGAATTACTTCTAAGTAATTTCTAAGTGGGTCGTTGAGATTATGTCGAATATAGTCTTACCTCCGAGTGTCATTTCAGCTGTTGCTTGTACAGCATCGTGATCGTTTTTGATGAAACACTGGTACATCCCACGATCCTCTTTCGTCACTGACGTTATTTTAATGTGTTCCTTAGACAACAGTCGCACTCGTGAACCAGTTCGCAACGGTTGACCGTCTTTTAGCCACCACAAATTCGTCTGAAATCCATTGACTCCATTTCTGCGTGAATGAAAAAGTTAACTTTGCTTAAATGTCCTTTTCTGTGTGTTAGAAAAAGTTAAGTTTGCTAAAATGTTCATTTATGTGCGAATGAAAATTGTCAACTTTGCTTAAATGTCCATTTCTGCATAATACACAACTTACGACAACAACATCACAACATTCGAATTGCATATCAGTTCGGCTGCTTTCCCCAAATCAACCGTTTGCCGGATTGGTTGAATATGTACGGTAAGCGGTGATGTAATCGACAGTTGCACCTCGAGAGTCTCGCTCCCCTCGGTATTGGTAGCTGTACAGAAATAAGTGCCAGCATCCGTCTTCTTCACAGACGTTATTACCAGCGTACCATCTCG
This sequence comes from Bradysia coprophila, assembly GCF_014529535.1. Lineage (NCBI taxonomy): Eukaryota > Metazoa > Arthropoda > Insecta > Diptera > Sciaridae > Bradysia > Bradysia coprophila. Next base: position 10,523,560 of record NW_023503608.1, read on the forward strand.
AACATACACTCTGTTGTTCGAATGATTTTTGTTATCCAAGTACTCGTCTCGATTGTTTTTTCGCACATGCCATCTGCAACGAAATTAGAAAATTTTTGGGGTTTTTGAGAATGTTGCAAAAGTAATTTTTTTCCGGAACGTCAAGTTTTTGCGGTATCGATTGGTATTTCTCATTACAAATCTCTAGCTATCCATTTCCGATTCGGGTATTATCTATTTACACAAAATTCGCTTAAACTATACAATCGTCGATAGAGGAATCTCACATGCTCAAGTGTACATAATACGAATTCATACATCCCTCCATAATGGTTTAGTTATACACGTAGGTATATGTTCAACGTGTGTATCGTATGTGTATGTTTAGCTACATTTCGTAAAACTAATAAACCGAATAAACAGATGAGTTGATAAAATGCTTTAGAAAGACAAACAGAGAATACGGACCATACCACAGAGCTGACATGTCCAGCATTTGTATAATATATATAGAAATTGTACACACTATCCTCATAATATATGTGTGGAATTCGAAAACAATATGTTTTATGTTGGTCCGTTCCATATATATAAATGTAGGGTTAATGTTTCCTTCGTCATTTGTATGTACACGAATATGGTACATAATAAAGCCTGCAGTATAGCCATATATAGTATGTGTAACCCCGAACCCCGAACCCCCACAACATATATATTTATACACTTGGCATGGTCCATGTTTGAAATTTTTCTTTTTGCTGGATGGTGTGGTATGAGCCGGTACAATGAAATGGTTTTTGCTGGTTTGAGTGGGTGGCTTTAACAAAGCAGTTGGTGATTTTCAGCACAAATATATTTTATAGTTTAAGCAGTTTGTTGTGTTTATTATTTTGGATAAGGAAAAAGGTCGAGGTATGTGATACATTTATGCACATTTTGTTTTATGGACTGACTGGTGTGTGTGTGTGTGGATATATAAAACAAATATGGATGTGGAGCGATGGAAACATTTGTTTTATGGGAAAAAATACTTTTTTGTTTGAGTTAACATTGTTTGTTTCACGGAAAATCCCATATTTTTGACAGGTCCACAGGGGATTTTTCCCCAAAAATTTATGTACCTCAATTTAAAGGACCCCAAGTACAACGTTATAACATACAGGAAAAACATTCTTTCAAATTCATTACCATGTCCAACTTTATGTACCACAAGGTAGGTATGTAGAGATGCATAGAAATGTTTTGAACAGGAATTGCAACTTTTCCATAAAAGAAAAACATTTTCCGTATACTTTATGCAAGTATTTCTATTTGTTTTATGCAGAAACACAGTGTACAATTCAACGTAAAATATGAAGATGCCGATGTAAATTCTACAATAGAAATGTATGAAACAAATTCTGGATGTAAAAGTTATGCGGCTCTAGTTCAAACCAAAGTTTGTGTCGCTTACATTCCTGCGTTTAAATATTTTATTAGTCGAGTAGAAAAAGTATGGTAAGTGATCCTTCAGTCATGATTAAATGAAATGAGTCATTTGTGAATCGCAAATACAAAAGTCACTCGAGGGAAAATTGATAGTTTTTCCACAAATTTATTTTCATTTAATATCGTTGGATTTTGGCCTCGTATGCGGACGACGACGTGGTGTTTGCTATTAATTTTTAATGAAATTAAGCTACCAAAGGTTAATTAAAATGTCTGTTACAACGAATCTGCTGTATACTTTAAGGAACAGCTTAAGTAATCTGTTGTCGACAATAACGATAGAAGTAAGTACTGACCTTTGTCTTATAAACAACAAATTATATGCGACTAATCAGGTAGAAGAGTTTTCATCCAACAGTTTTACTTACGACAAATATGTTCGTTAATTTTTCTTCTTCTTTTTTGTTAATGAAATTGTGTATAATGATGGCATGATCAGAGCAAGATAAAATTCCACTACAAAAGGTTACGACTATGCGAATGTGCACGATATTATCAGAGGTATACTCATTCAATGCAAATTACGGGAAACATGATATATTTATGGGCGAAATTTCCATTAATTTCAAAAAGACCACAGCATCATTTGACGTTATACTGAAACTAATCACATGTTAATATACAACGGACTATTAAAGGGTACAGTAGATATTGTTATGTACAAAAGGAAATTCGGTACTGTTGCCTTTGCTGTTCGGACGACTTTATTATTGCGGGTTTCATGAATTTAATTTTCAAATTATATGAAGGGATATTCGGTATCAGTGACGTGTTTCCAGATCCAACAACAAAACATTTTACGTCAATATTTTCAGCACAGAATGTTTGTTTTGCATTCGGTTGAAATTCGGAAATTGTAAAATTTTCCCATAGCATATTAGGTAAAGTTTATTCGGGTGGTTGGACAACTAACACACCCAAGGAAAGTCAATTACAACTTTGAGCTTACATGTCGAGGTTTAAAGCGTTTTACATTTTGTGCTTAAAAGTTTTATGCCTAAGCCAGAATTAATAGAAAAAATAGAACCATTACTCGTTTTATAAAATATTATGTACTGTTTCCAACCATCCAGCAAGTGAACAACCTATGTGGTTACACTATAATGCAGCTTTTTATATTTTTTTGAGACTTTTGATCCACTTATATCCATCCATATACTGATTGCAGTTAACGCTTAAATCATGACCTATTTCTCTTCAATTCACTGCAGTCAGTCGCATATAATGTAACGTTTTGTAATCAATTGATGTCGATCCCAACATGAGTTCAATAATATTGACAAAGAAATCTGGTGGATTCAAATTGGCTACATTGCAGAATTTTCACATTTTATAACTCAAAATCAAAATTGAGCCAACGCTTCAAAGGAATACAGTAATAAAATGTGAAAACCGAGAATAATTCTATGTAAAATTTTGAGAATTTTCGTTTCTCATCAGCATCAACTAAAATAGACTAATCGATTCGCAAATTTAATATCACAATGTATTATGTGCTCAGATAGTCAGAAATCTTTCTTGTTTTTGAATTTTCAAAATGAAAGAGAGAAGCATTGTTCCCGGAACATAAAAGAAAATTTAATTGAAAATAGTTTGTGAAATTTACGATAGAAAAGTTCCCAAATCGCTGTTGGAATTCAACTGAAGGAATTAAATTGCTATTTACTTAGCTACAAAGAAAACCAATATCTGACCTCTGACCTCTGACCTACATACCGCCCGTAGATATAAACTGAATGCAAGGAATCATAATGATTTCATATTATTGTTTTTAATGTTTAAAACAAGTCACTCCTGTCTAACTACGTCTTTGACAACAAACGACATCAAAATCAATTTTTATTTTTTACCCTTGTCTAATACCAGACAGTAACCATTTTTGAGGAGTCCAAATATTCCTTCGAATTTCTCCCCGAATCATTTATTTATCGAGCTGAGAGCTGCTCTAAAATAAACAAAAAAAATAATATAAACCTCGGTAAGCATGTAGAGGCGCGGCGACTTATTTCAGTACTTCATTCTATGCGCTGCACTATTTTCGATAGACATAACTTCATTCGGGTAAAGTATCCATAAAATGTCATGACTGTGAAGTTGGCTCACAAAAAATATAGAGCGCTGAATATAGTTTCCACAGAGCATTTCACTGTAATAGGACAGGCTAGCTCATTTTGGTTTATAACCTGTCACATACGGCTATTCATCTGTTATCGATAATGACAAGAAATATAATGACAGCTCTGGGTAATATTGAAGTACAAGATTTGAAATCAACAAATTAATAGTATTTTCCATAAAAACATGACAAGTTATTAATAAATAATTTTTGGCAAAGCCGAGGTCAATAAACAATCAATAACGAGACTTTTCATTTTTATCTCGACGTGTGTACATGCTAAGGGCTACGAAAGTGGTATCGGGGAATCTGACACACGGTGCCAAAAGAACACACTTTTAAACTACATAAAAGGTGAACTCGCACACACAAGTTTATTGCGGCAAATGATTGTTAACCATGTCATCGACTTAATCACTCCTTTTACAAAATTTTGGTATTGAAAAATTGTGTGCGACTTCATCTTTTACGTAGTTGAAAAATTCATCTTTTACGTAGTTGAAAAATGCGTTGTTTTAGCACCGTGTGCAAATTACCCGACGCCACGAAAGTGGTGTTTGAAACGGTTTTCGATGCATGTAGCATGTAAAAAGCTAAATATTTTGGCTTGGATGAGAGCTGGATAACTCTCATTATGCTCCTTCCGTCAGCTTCACATTATTCAATATAAGTTTAACTTGCTTAAGCAAATATTTTGTTTCCGATTTCTTCCAATATAATTTTCTAAATTCGACTCGTAACTTATTTCAAATCCTAATTTCTTTCGAGGAACTGAAATCTGAAATAGCTTTATTATATCATACAAATGCCTGCCAGTAGCCTTGAGGCTGTTCGTGTTCGTAGTTCGCAGAATGTCCTAGTTAAATACAATAATATTTTCTATTTTGGCAAATATCTGAAGAGCAGCTATCTGCAGACCATGGTTATCAAAATGTTACCGTTGAGATTTATTTGTATTTCTAATTTTATCTGCTTCCAGGTGATTTGATTTATGTTTGAGATGGAGAGTTTTGTAAACATGTAGTCGGAGTTCACTCTATGGATTTTTTTTAATAATATTCGTAAAGAATCCTTATACATCATCACACAATGTTGTTCTACTTGCAAATTTTTATCAATTGAAAGAATGAAGAGAGCGACATACAATCGTAAAATCGAGTGTATAAATGGACACAAGGATTCATCGGAGTTTTTTTTCAGAAAGTCTTCACTCATTGTAAGAATTAAAATCCTTTAGAACACTTTAACTATATTTCAGTGATTTTCTGATCAGTGCCAAATGATGATCTTTCTCCAACTGTTCACCTCGCACATCAAATAGAGTGAAACGATAAAAAGAAATTACAAAATTGTTTATTTGTCAAACTTCAGATCAGTCAAATTGTATCATATTTGCGATCTATGATCAATCGTCTTAATTAATTTGTTAATTCCGCTGCTGATTAATTCCACCCTTAGATCCACTTTGTCTTCGAAAATCATCAACATTAGCATTGTTCCAAATTGCGTTGAATTCGTTGTGAAATTTCTCGACAAAGAATTTATCTGAAGTGATCCGAAGGTTCTCCCAATTTTGATCCATTGCCTGTGTGAGACACAAACGAGTTATTTGTTACCATCTGCTCAGTGTCTTAAGTATTCTTACTTGAAAAGTCCAATTCATAGAACCAGTCATTACGACACCATTACTTGGAATTCTTAGCGCTCCCGGAACTACAATTTTTTTCGTCGATTTGTCGGTGTCTATGAGACAGAATTTGTGGTGCATATGACCGTGTGTCTTTGGCTGTTTAACGGGAATACCTGAAGCGGAAGTCTCAGATTTTTTTTTTCAATAGCTAAACGCATCAATAGAAACTTACCGTTGATATGTAGCATTGTAATTTGACTTCCTGACGCATACTCTGTACTATAGTTTGCGATAATTTTCACCAACACTCCTCGTTGATGTGCACGTAACACCACTTCCCCCAGGCTTGCGCTTGTAAATATGTTCATGCAAACATATACGGAATATTGAGCACCATCAATCAAAGATTTCATTCGTTGGAATACATAGTTATAGCAATGCTCATTGTCACAATTGTTCTCTCGCTTACAACAGTCTGTACGTTTCATAAATAGCAACTCATCAATTTCACTATGCTTTTTTCTGTTTGCATGCTGTTTGTACAGCCACATAAGAAAAACAGTTCCTACCAATAATGCATTATACTTGAACAGATGCGAGGATAAATTGTTTACAGTCAACTTCTCCATCATGTTATCAGATGTTTACGAACACTCACTGAATCTTCTTCAGTTTTCGCGCAGCTGACGAACCATACTGGCTCAACCATATGGGATGGTGTTGGTTTTTTTTAAAGTCACGTCAAAACTAAATCTATCGTGCATGCGATTCTCAAAATGAGAGGTGAATAAATTTTATCGTTATAATCAAGGGTAAATATGAAAATTCTCATGGCAACATTTTCAGTTTTCTCCATAAATCAACACATTCTATTATATCAACGGTGTATATATAGATAGAGTGCGTATGTAGCTACGGGTATTGACAGTGCACGACAACAAAAATTTTGCTAACTCGCCTTAACGTTAACCTCAGACGGCAAGCATATGACCAGTATTGTTATCGGGTCTATTAATTCCATCGAGATCAAAGTATTTTTAATCTGTCGATTTCGAATCTTGTACTTCAATTTTTTTAACATGCATTTTACTATTATAAAGGACAATATCATTATTTTGTCATTATTTTTGTCGTCATTATCGATAACAGATGAATAGCGGTAAGGACAGGTTAATGTATGAATCATCATTTTTTTTTTATTTATAAACGATATGCGTACGCTTTCCTACACACGAGGATTCTGGTTATAACTCTGGTTGATTTTTCATCCTGCAAATATGTCTAAGCTTCTTCTGTTGTAAGTATATAAAACAATGTGGAACGAATAAACTGCAGAACGATAAGCACGTAAAAACTTTATTTGAGTAAAGTTTAGGCCTATGTCGTAATGCAGCTCTCTAGCAAACACATATGGCTAATTCCACTTAATTTGTGAATTTTCGAAATATTTTCACCAAATGAAAACCGATGCTGAAAGCTATTGACAAGACGCGTAGTTTGACACCAATATGAGGTCATTGGCATAACGTCTCGGGGAGATATGACCAAAAAGTGTTTGTTTGTATTCGACATTCCGAGATATTCTCAATAAATCTCAAATTATTTCTGTAAACTTGTTTCCCTGTAGAAACGAACGCTATAATGCCACAATTACACCAAATGACACGAAATTAAATTTTTAGAAAATTTTTGGTTCATTCTGCTTCGAAGTATGGTGAAATGACCTCGATCCAAACATTGCCAAAATTACATTTTTTCATATAAAAATTGAATCGGTGTCATTCGAAAGCTACATTATATTACTTCACGAGAAAAATAACTTTGGCTCGATCAGGTTTTTGTCACCATTTTTTTAAACGGTTTTGAGCCAAAGCAACATTTTCTGTGAGGCAACAACCACCAATTTCGAAAAAAAAAAAATTCTGGCTATTAATGACCACCGAAAAATATCACTTTTATAGACATATCTCACACAAATTTTGGGCTACCAATCTGATATTGGGCTTAAACTGCGCGTCTTGACCATAGCTTTCAAGGAAAATAAACAGTTAGATATCAGTTAGATAACAGATATCAATTTAAATTTGGTGAGAATATTTCGAAAAAGTCACAAACGTGTAACGCAACCAACCGCCGACTTCTTCGATCATACAAATCACACTTCGCAGGCTAAAAATTCCAATTCTTGTTGGCATGAAAGCACTGGGTCTCCTGAGTATTAGAAAATTAAAAGACTGATTTGTTACCGAAAAACATAGCCAACACAAGTCACTTTATTCCTCATAAATGCCGAAATTTGTAACGCAACTAACCCTGGAGCTACTCATATACATACATCCTGTTTACAAAATAAGAAGGTTCAAAATCGGACAGTGTTCGCTTGTAAATTTCATTACACTGTGTTCATACACTTCTAACATGCAGAAATTTGCAAGAGAACACTGTCCGATTTTAGGTCTCCGAATTTTGGAAACAAGGTGGATGCGGTTGTTTTGCTTAGTCACGTTTTTTTTACCAATTCCTTGTGAGTACACAGTACAGTTAACAAAGCTTATAGAAAAATGAAAATGTGAAATAAGTGCATTGTCAACCATTAACACAAGCCAAGTCATGTCATGGAGGGTTTGAGGCTAGACCATAAATTACTGGTTTCGCCCTTGTGGATCGATTATTATTTCACTTTATTGCACTATTAGCCAACATAATTTAGATTAAATATCTACCAGTAACAAGGTTGACGTCAGTCTGCTCAATCAACTTTAAATCAAATTTGATCGATAGTTTGGTCAAAACTTTTTTCATAATAGCGCACATCCGTTTTACGATTTAAAATAACCGTTTCAGTGAACCGTACATAGCAAATGATTTGGGTAATGTACTCACTCACTCCTTTCAAGATAAAATTGTACAAGTGGGTACCATTACACTTGGTGAAGTTGGTTATTAATTTTCATTTTTTTAATATTATTTTCCTATCAAATCATGGATATAATCGCAACATCCACTACTGCACTTATATACATATACATATTTCCATACAAGAACATTTTTCCAACACAAAACTCTGTATATAATGTTATATAACTAATGATGCGAAGTGGAAATGCGAAAGCAAAAACAAAACAAAAAGTTAATTTCCCACAGGGATTTCAAAAGAGATTATTTACGATTAGCTATGCAAATCTGGCCCAATTGAATTTGCATTTGGTGTAGATTTTATTTCGAATTCTTTCGCCATAAGATGGTTAAGGTGGATTTTTTTTGGAAATTATATTTTCCGACGTGTTGTAGTTGAGTGTAGGGACCGTTTTTGGAAAGGAAATTTGGGTGATCTCAGTATGTATATTTAAATTTTTGAACGTAGCAGTATCTTGAAAACCCGTGGGTAGATAGCTGGTTGTCAGAATATAACAAGCAGTTGATAGTCTTAACTCTTCGATAAACTGACAGAGCCTTGAGGCTACAATAAGGCCTGAGCTTATCCATTTCCATGAATGAATCCGTCAATTTTTTTAATTAAGTTGCAAATTTAATACACGAATTGTTCAAGCAAAATATTTACAGACCAACAGCTTGGATTCATTTGAAATATAAGTCAGCGTTCACCGGTTTTTACCCTAAAACCTTTATACGTATTTTGTGAATAAAAGAAAATGTTTCGTCAAAGTTAATTAAGATTCACCAAACGACATTTCGCTAATTCTGTTTTCTGCTCGTCTAATAAATTTAATTTTTTTTTACTGTTGCGTTGATTCAATTTTACGAGTACATTCATGATACATATGATATTCTGAGCAGTGAACATTACATTTACAACAGACAGTTACTATTTCGTGCACATAAAATCTGCATGACTGAACTTGCTTTGTAGTTCTGACTGACAAGAGAGACATTTTCACAAGTCGAGAAAAAAGAACTCAGATAACACCAACTAATGTATGTCTGTCACAGAGTACCGAACTCCAGTAAATGAAAACTAACTTTGTAGGTATTAATAACGAAATGTGCGATTTATTGAACCAACGTAAGTAACTTTGTTCTGGAGTACCACACATAGCACACACCGTACAACATTTTATATAATAACGTATAACGAACGCATTAGTGCTACATTAATCGCGTTTCCCGTATGATTGTGCAGAAGGTGTAAAGCTTTTATAATCACACCAACCACTCTCAATATTCTATTATTTTCTGAAGTTAAACTTTATACTCTGTAGCGAGTTAACACGATAGCATATTAGATTGAAGCGTTAAACATTAAGGCATTTGAAATTGCTACATTTTAAAATTTGGGTAAAATGTCGATGAGCATAAAACTCGTTGAGTTATGAGCAATAATTTAAACCTGAATTTAAATTTAATTTAGATCTCAATATGACAAGTAATTGTTGCTTATAACTACATAGCTAATAAATTGAAGAGTCACGCACCGATGACCAATTCACAGACAGACAGAATTGAATTAGCAGCCATTTTTGGGAAATTTGTCAACATTCGTGAGTGGCTCTGTGATTTAGAAATATTAGCAATTATGCCAGTGATGACGTTTTCATACGATATACTTTAAAACCAGTTATACTGTGGACCAGCGTCCGTACAAGGTATCAATCATTTGATGAGATTTTCAGTGCGCAGGAATATTTCTGGTAATTTTTCCACTTCAATGTAAAACTACACGTTCAGCCAGAAATAGAATTTCAATCACAACGCTATAATTTCCATAATGCTGATACATAGTAATAAAGTATCATTGGAAAATGGCTAAAAACATTTAAAATTGGGAATCGGATTATCGGTTATACATTCGGAATTTAACTGCAATATTTACGATCCAAAATTAAATTTTGAGAGGCAGGTATATAGTGATTGGGGATATTAGTATCAATTAATATTTATCGTTACTACTTATAGTGCTTTCGAAACTGGAGTTCGCAAACGAACGTGGAGGTGAATTGGTGGGGAAAATTAATTGAAATTGAATTAAATGAAAGGGATCTTAAAATCGAATCCAACCTCAAAGGATTATGTTTGTAAATAAAATATTCATCTCCGATTGATGATGAATCAGCGATTTTCGACTGTTAATTCCACTGAATTATCGCTTATAGACTAGGCATCGAAAAAAATATATATCACGGAAAGCGGAACTAACGTCAAAGGAGTGCATATATAGACTGTATAAAATGCATGGAAACATTTTGAATTGATTTAAAAATCTATTTTTAACGGGAAACTTCATATACGGAATATACCACACTGTGAATGTGCTCGTTCATGCGGTAACATTTCTTTTATTTTTTATTTTGATTAGATAATTGGCTCAGGCTGGTGGACAGAAAATTTCAAATTAGCGAAAATGATTTTCAATTCCATTTTCTCTACATGATCTTGCGTCAATATTTATGCAGTCAGTTGGAATTTTTTTTTGTTTACAGCTGTCACAAAGTCTTCAAGACGAATTGGGTTGATAAGTTTACGGAAGAGAGTATTGCACATCCGCAGTAGATCCTATACAAAAGTTAAAACCAATCGCTAACAGTTTCATCAAAGAAAATTAAAAAAAAATTATCATCTGTCAGTGCCGCACACAGTACTGGCTATGCTGGGATTTCGGGTAAATCCCAAAGGGCCTTTTACATTTTTATATCAAAAAAGGGACTTTTTAGAATTTAACAGGCCTGTCCCCGATTTTCTGTAAGGAGCTTTTGGTAGTTAGTGCGACCCTGCCAACTGCTGGTTCTTTTGCTGGCGACTGTAGGTATTTTAAACACTTCTTCGCATGCCAACTTTAGCTACAAACAACGCTTGAATTGTATACTTTTCAATGCAAAAGTGATTCAGACCAGGCATCAATAACGTTATAACCGAAATGATTTCTGTTACTCGAGTAACGAATGGGATGGCACCCTTGTACACTATCGATTAGAGACTAAAAAGGAACAACGTACCGTAGAGTGTCCCAAACTTGAATTTTTCCATACAAAAATGGACCCCCGACACACAGAGATCGATTAATTGTGTCTGTGAGTTTGAGTTTGTATTTTTTCAGTCAGTGATAAATTAACCGACATTAGTTCGTGATTTTGAATAACGTTATTCGAATAACCGAATTCAATTCGGTTCCTGAATAACGTTATTCGATTAACCGAATTGATTTCGTTTTCCGAATAACGTTATTCGAGTAACAGAAATCATTTCGGGTAATAATAACGTTATTGGGGATGCCTGATTCAGACGATTTCATTATAGCTAACCAATTACGGGAGTGTGTTTCTGGCTAGTAGTAATTTCGCGCCATATGGGCGCGAAATTACACTATTAAAGTAGGAATCTCGCGCCACGCGAAATTCCTACTTTATTAGTGTAATTTCGCGCCCATAAGGAATTTCTTGCTGGTAGGAATCTCGCAACGTCTCAGTTGCGATGCAGGCATCCTAACATTTTGTAAAAGGAAAATCCACTTTTTCTGAGTAAGGATACCGGTATCCTTGATGCAAAATATGTGTATCTCGGTTGGGATACCGGTATACTAACGTTTTGTAAAAGGAAAATCCACATAATACGTGTATCTCAGTTGGGATACCGGTATCCTAACGTTTTGTAAAAGGAAAATCCACACTTTCTATGTCGGTATACCGGTATCCTTGATACAAAATACGTGTATCTCAGTTGGGATACCGGTATCCTAACGTTTTGTAAAAGGAAAATTCACACTTGCTATGTCGAGATACCGGTATCCTTGATACAAAATACGTGTATCTCAGTTGGGATACCGGTATCCTAACGTTTTGTACAAGGAAAATCCACACTTTCTATGTCGGGATACCTGTATCGTTGATACAAAATACGTGTATCTCAGTTGGGTACCGGTATCCTAACGTTTTGTAAAAGGAAAATCCACACTTTCTATGTCGGTATACCGGTATCCTTGATACAAAATACGTGTATCTCAGTTGGGATACCGGTATCCTAACGTTTTGTAAAAGGAAAATCCACACTTTCTAAGGATACCGGTATCCCTGATGTAAAACTCTAGGGTGTTAGAATAAAATTCGCATCTCCTAAATTTATGTGCCTGATACTCAACTGAATCTACCGCCAATTTATCGCCAGGTACTCGTAAAAATTCTCTAAATCAAGTTAGCCAATGAAAAATGTATGGGCGCGAAATTCCACTATAATATGTGCAATCTCGCGCGGCGCGAAATTACTCGTTACCGTGTTTCTACATGGATATCATATAACCCTAGTATTGAAACTCTGTCTGTCTGAATCATTTTGAGATTTTCATTAGTTTCTATTTTTCATTAACTTTCCTATAAATTAATACAATGACAAATAGACTCGATTTTTACGCAGAATTCAAGGAAACCACCCTTTGAGCTTGAACTCACACGATCGTATAGCTTTCAATGATGATTAATTTGTATTATAAAGAGTATCATTTTGGCTCTTTAAATAGCAGAAAAATCTGTTTTGTACAAAATCGAACAAATCGAATGTTATTAAATACTAGCATCATCGTACATAGCTTTTCGTTGGTAAACAAAACTGATGATGAAACTGTTTGATTTATTTAACGAATCGGTCAGTTTAAATTGAATTTCAATTCCACTTTTGCTATGCATGCAAACTGAAAACACGACAGCGTTCGACATCCTTTGTTAATATTCGAAATTAAAATTCCAGTGTTTTTGAATGGCTAAAGCCCATTGTGTCAACAAAAATAAAATTATGTTTGTGCAGAGCTCACTGTTATTTTATGCTAAATATTTGTCCTAGAGCATGATATGTGTATATGTGCACATAAATACGGGTAAAGTTAATTCATAATATTTGAATTAAATATTTTCATGATTAGACCACAAAGCTGTTTTAATTCAAATTCCATCAAGCCCAAACCGTGTTGTTAATATATCGTTCGCAAAATACATATATATAACACAGAAATATAAAGTGAACTTTATTTTCATAACAAAGTTTCTTGTGGAAACACTCTCGAAATTAGTTATTAATTAAAAATGGTGAGCGAGGGTAGGAAATTGAACGTGACGACAATAAGTTGTCTATCAATTTTATTGCGCCACGTTCACAATTCTTTTTTGCACTCAAATATTTCTCGGCTACATTTTGATAGCAACAGAATGTTCTCGTCGCACGTTTTAAATCGATAAAGTAGATATATGCGGTACAAGTTGCTTGTTCCGGGGAAAAGTAATTAAAAAATGTTTGAACCTTACATTTTTTGCCCTAATTATTTGGCACGTAACTTAAAAAATCAATCTTTACTGAAATGGATTGCTATTTTACTCTGAAAATTGGAATCCTTAAACAAATTTCAATATGCGGTACTAGGGTTTTTCGGAACCTACTTCTGTGGACTCTTTCCTGTTCATTCATACGATCAAAAAAAAAACTGATGAGCGATCATACATTCTACCGTCCATTGAAACAGTCTTCAGGCGGTAGAATTTTCTTCGAAATATAGACTGGACCAATTTTTCTGTAAAACCTTGCAAGGACCTCAGTTCACAGTTTGAAGTACCTCAGACTTAAGAAAAATGATCAATCAACAATTTCAAGTCTTTATGGGCGTCATTTCACATTCATACACTTTAGTCCAACCGGGTAATTTCAGTTAAAATTGGAAAAATGTAAATAGAAACGAGAAATTTGAAAAAATTTTGAAAAAAATATTTCTTGGTATTTCCATCCATCCTCTAGTGGTAGATAGAAACTTCAATATATAATCATAACGTTGATCAATATTCCGTAACGTACTATTTTAATATTATGCTCATCCAGTAGCTTCGTATATTTATGATTATTAACTGAAAATATCAATCTCATATTCATCAAACAACATAACACTAAAACAAATAAGCAAAATATCGGGGCTAAAAGTCGTTTATGCATATGTTTCAATGGACGTTCAGTTTCATTATTATGGAAAAAAAAATGAAACCAAACTAAATTGGAAACGAATGCATAAATCATTTACAATTTCAGTATCTTTTATGAGACAGTGGCTCAGTCATATCGTTTTTTTTTAAGTTTCTAAAGAAACTTCATAAATTCCATTTATTGAGCGGTTTTTATTCTGTTTGAATTTTAAATTGATCAGTTACGAATGCAGCACTCCCAACATAATTTTTATTAATGACCAACGTCGGTCTTCTATCAACCATTATTTTTCATTAAAAAATATATATTTGCACTCACCTATATGTTGGTTTCGGTGATGAATAGGCAACACATGGAATAACCAGAACATCATCAATTCGAGACGTTAGTTGAAGAAGTTTGTCGTTCATAATTGGTGGCACAGGTTCTCTCATGTCTGAAATTTTTATATACGCTCGTTTATTAAAGTCCGTACATTAACTTCAAAAGTTCTGCAAAGTTAGTTGGAGGAGATCCGGTACGACAAATTTATCAGTCACTAAAAGTATGAAATGTATTATGAAGGATTTTGGGAGAACTGACGAAATGGAAATGTTTGGTCTAGCTCTCGTGCCTTACTATTAGCATATTTGTAAAAAAAAGACTAAAATAGTACATTTCGTACCTAGGACTAAAAATCTTTTTTAGCGTGTGAGAAGTTTCTAGACAGTGCCGAAGGCGAATACGATAGAAAAGACTTTTAGTCCGTGGTACGAATAGTATTTTTCATATCGGGTCCTAGGCATGAAAATTTATTTCACAACGCAGGCGAGAAATCAGTCATTTTCTCCCCTCCGCTGAAACTTCGGAAGCATTTGTTGTGAAAAACGTACTGTTTAACTCGGAAAGAAAAGTTGGAAATTGCATTTTCTTGGATAAATTGTGGCCAGAGCGTAACGATTTCCAACTTTTCTTCAATCGTTGAACAAATAACTATTTTAGGGCTCAGAGGCTCAGCATTAACTTAGGGCGGGAATTAAATTTGAAAAATTAATGCTGCTGGACATTGTGATGGAAACACCATCTAAGAGCTTTAGGTAACTTGTGGATCAGGCTTATAAGCCGTGATAAATGCTTAACCTTTGATGACAATAATTACAATCGCTAAACTTTTCCTAAAGAAGAAAAGATTGTCTACATTCTAATAGATTCGTAAGCTGTTAAAAGGAAAGAGTGAAGATAGTTCTGTACTACAAAATTCCACAACCTAATTTGTCCATTCTACCTTATACCATTTGATCAGCTCGGTTGCATAGTTATCGTTGTCACGCTTCCTTTTATAAATTAAAAAACGATTCGCTACTGGAATGTTTGTCGTGGCATATTAATTGCAATCGAAACGAACTAATTTGTCGCAAATTAGTTGCTTTATTGTTTATTGCTTGCCTTCATCACAACATCTCAATCAGCTTGACATACCATACTAATTTAATGAGAATTTGTTTGGTGACTAACAAGCAATTTTCTTTTTAATTTCAATTAAATAAACCGACCAACCATTCATCAATTTATTCATTTCAGTGGCTCATAGATAGAGTAAAGTAGCTTACTCCAATTTCAATTAAAACCATGAAATTTGATTACGACTTTACTACATTATATGAGTTACAACAAAATTGCCGCTTCGAGTTAATTAGAATTTCTTCTTGACAATTTGAAATATAATATTTCCTTATTTTAATGGCCCCAGGCAGTGTCTTCTCACCGAATCTTTTAACAGCGTTACACCCAGCTCCTTCAATCTTTCATTTTCTTCTTCCATGAAAATCGGTTAGATAAATAATGTTGTGTATGCTGTGTGTTGTTTGTAGCTCTCTGGATTTTTGTTGTAATAAACCGAGTGTATGTAAAATAAGTGAACAGTATACGATTGTAATGTTGTATACAAGCATTATTTATTGAAAATGATACATCAGAATCGTGTTTGAGTTGTAGCATCGTTTTCTCAAACTGGGGGTTTTTGTGGATGGGTTGAAAAATAGTTACACTCAATTTCCTATTCGCTTCTGCTTTTATATTGTTAGAATTACAATTTCAAAGTAATTTAATTTTGAATGAGATTATAAAACTGACTGACTGAATTGCATAAATCTACTGGAAAGAAACATTCGGATCGGAAACAGAGAATTTATTTTGGAATTTCACGGACTCTTGCTAGAAAATTCACTCACCAGTTAATTGAATGCGTCCAATATTATCGCTAACTACCGCTTCTTGGGTGAGTTGATGATGGGTGCGACACCGATAACTACGTTGTGCATCGGTACGTGTTACATTGATTATTAGTAGTTCTCCCGTAGGAAGCATGTGATATTTACCATCTGAAAGAAAAGTTAAGAAATTTTTAGCGATTTGAGCGGCATTATAACAGTTTATTCAATGTAGCCTTTTGTAGCCGACAAACGATATCATTAAATCTGTTGCTTCTATTGTTTGAGCCATCGCCCAATTTTTTAATACAAGTTCTTTTACTTCATTTGTAAGAGAACCTTACCTACAGGTCCTCATTTAATATTATCGTCCTTGTTGATAACAGATCTAAAGCCGTTTCTAAAAGAGATGATCCTGCATAATCGAATTTGTGGATTTATTCATTTTTTTTTGAATTTCATTTTCGTAATTTCACCGTACAGATTACTTTCAACGTACTTCAATCACTGTGACCATGATATTTACCGAACCGATTACAAGCTTTGAATGGATAGTGGAGCTTTGTTCTGCATTAGTTCAAGGATTTTTCCGAACTTTTTAAAAATGTTGAAGCATAAAAGTATTCATAAAAATGGTTGAATGATGCATGGGAAACGTTGTATGTGCTAGTGGTACACAGAATTTGTGAAATATTCTCGGGAAATTTAATCCGAAACGAAATGCTAAAGTTTATCTTGAAATGGCGAAGCGCTGTTGAGTATATTACAATTATTTCATAGAATTTTCCATCAAATAGATGAAATTACAAATTTTAATTAGATGAAATTCAATTATTGAATTTAAGTCAGGGTTCGAGGTTATATCAATTCAATATGTACTGGAGCCGGGGAATAGCTGGCATAATTTTGAAGTAGAATAGATAGCAAGGCTTTCATAAACTATTAAAAAAAATCCGTCAGCAAAGTTTTTACCGAACCTTTGGTAATATTGAAAAACTATTGGGTTTGGCCTTATCTCTGTACATAACATGATTCAGCTTACTAGTAATTTATTCATTGCCGTGTGTCTTTAACCAAACTTTAACGTTCGTTTACCACCAGGGTCAGTCGTCTACTAAAAGTACATAGGAGTCACATAAAAGTGTCTATGGTACAGCCTCATATACTTCACCGTACTCTCATATTGTCGCATGTTACGTTCAGGAACGAGAACATAAATCGAAATAGCCGAACAATAAAAAATACAAAAGAAAAAATGTGAAATTCAACATGGAAAAACATAAAACAAAACATAAATTACATAAAGAGAAAAACACATAGTACGATACGAGCAAACAAAAAAAAAGGCAAGGAAAACCATCACCACCCTGCTTAAACCTCTCCTACAAGGAATGATTTGTTCATGTGAAATCTTAATGTATATAATATGGTATAAGGGCATGTAAAAACACAACATTCGGAAGAGCTCACCATCCTCCGAGTCTGTATGGAATTTTCTGTGTTTGAATTATATTTATAAAACAAGTACATCACAGCGAGGGCAACATTATAACGAACTAAACAAAGGGATGAAAACAATGAGAAAAACTATGTGCTTGATGTTTTGCTATTTACGTTTTGTTTGCTGTGTATGTGGAGTGGCACTGCAGAGGTACAAAGCTGGTAAAGACATTCTGGGATGATAATTACTTTTCGACGTTTAGCAATATCACCATGAAAATACCTATTGTTCGTAAAAACCTGAACCCATTTGATTCGGCATTGTTTCTTGAAATTATTTTATTATCTTCGTTCGGCCGTTTATATTGTTGTGTACTTATGACAAACTTTATTATGCAGCGATAGTGTTTCAATGAGTTGAGCCAATAATTTTGTCGAATTAACAGAAAAATAAAGGAAGGCAACATGCGGATTCTTGGACACGACTTTAAGCAATGTTAAGTAACCTTTTTTTTATAAAGCGACAATGTTTAAAACTATTTTGTGTTCTTCTTTACTCGACGTTTATCTTCAAAGATGTACTTAAAAGCGTAATATAGTATTTCAGTAATTTTTCTTTGCTAAAAATGTAGGGTAAACGTACCAATCATTGGATAAAACGTTTATGAATGAAAGAAAAAAAAGGTGTCCGACGACTCATTCTTATCCGGTGATTGGTACGCTTACCCAAGAACCTACGTACAAAAAAAAACATTTTTTTTATTAAATAGAAAACATCTTTAGAACAGGTCCAGAATCAAAGAAGAAATACATTAAAATAGCTTCATCTCTGTAACCATTTTACTCTAAATAGCAAAAAAGAATTTAATTTATCCGTTCGAGCTAACTTATGGATCCGCTAAGCACTTGTCGGAACCTATGCAACTAGTTGAAAAATGGGACCGTTTTTGTCATGAGAAGAGAAGTGAGGATGTCAAATCAAGACTATGCTGATAAGGCATGGTGTGATAAATTTCACAACGTGTTACATACAGCTTCATAAATCTTACGTTCATCTATTTGCTTGTTTGAAGATCTTTCTGTGAAACTGGCAGACATTGCGATGTAAATATAATAATTAAGATGTTGGTCTTAAAGCCGTCTACTTGACAGTTTGAATTAAAACAATGCAAAAATCTAGACAATAAAAATATCACATAAACGGAGTGCTCAACGACGACTGTGAATTCAGACTTACAGGTAAGAAAAATACATGGAAATTGCCATTTTCCTAAGATCTATGGAAATTTCGCGCTAAAAATTCATTGACGCACCTCTACCGCAACTCATTAAAACTTTTTTTTTGTTCTGATGATCCGTTAACCCACAAATTGTATCCTCATGATGAATCATGTCTTGAATGAGTGTCATCTTCAACATTTTGTAGAAAAATCTGCACAAGAAACCTCTCTCAAATAAAAATATCGGAAACCTGCGAAACGTTTTTACCCGGAAAAAGTATTTTCCTCACAAAGAGGATGTTTCTTTTGGGTTTGTTTATTAGAGTAGACACTGTATTTTATACTAAGACCGTTTTACCAAAAATTCACTTTTTGGCATAGACAAGAAAGCCTTTAGATTGTCGATACCTCGAAAAACTAGAAGATTTTCAAAAAATCTTCCTGGGCAAAGCATAGAACATTTTTTTAAATATATTTTTTTTGGTCTTAAAATTTTCTTTAGACTTCGCTGAGTCGGATCAGCTAGGTCCAGAAGCTGGGATGGAAAATATTCAAAAATCGACCGACCCTAGTGTCTATTATACGATTTTATCACTGCTAAGTCACTCAAACGTCTATTTCCTATGTGTGTGTTTGTATAAGTGGACCTTCTGAAGCAAACTTAGATAAAGATTTGATTGACTTCAACTGGTATAGTTTTGTTCAGAAATAAAAATATAAATTTGGTAATACAGTACATTTCACAGATGCCTTCGCGAAAACTCGTTTTCAAACTCTGAAATTCCTTTGAGAAAAGAACGTAAAACTGCTGCCTTTGTATCTTTCCACATATTTTCATGGCTCTTAAAAGCAACAATCCAATGCTGATTGTAAAATTTTAGTATTAAAATTACTACAGCACAACGATACACTAAAAGTTGAAAGGCATAACATTGCTTGGATTACACTTTGTAATTTGAATAATATTTAAATCCGCAATTGATATGCTGTAGGTACTCCAGAGTTGTAGCGTTATAGTTTTTGTTACGTTGTTGCATTATAAATCTGATCCTTTGATTACGAATTGTACGTTTTTCCATTAAAATGCAACCGTCTTGATATTTCTTCATATTTGCAGAATTTAACATTTGGCTTTACTTGAGAACCAGTTCCATGCTGCTCGAACAAAGTTAATTTCTTCGTAATTTTGTTTTTGTCCCTAAAATAGACACATTTTCACCTTCCATAGAAATATTATCAGCATAAGTAGTCTATTACTACTTTTAATTTTGCTATTATCAGCAGAATGGAACTAAATCTATTACTTCTACATATAACGTTGAACCTGGTCACAGTTTTTTTTTTTCGTCCTTGTTGATAACAGGATGACCATACTTAACGTACTGAAAAAGTTTACTGCTACGTTTGCATTTGCCCATCAATCTTGCCACTATTGAGTTTCTATTAGCGGCTCACATTTTTACGATTAAAAGTTTTTACGATATGCGGCAAGCACAATGTGACCATTATAGTAAAATGACGGTGATATTTTTACGGAAGTCAATAAATGAGTTGAACCGATAAGTTCGTATCTCAAGCAACATAACATATTGGCATTCGTCCAAAATGATTCTATTAACAATACCGAGGAGCTAAGAAAATGAATTATCCGCAAAATTAAAAAGATTGCTGTATGTGACCGTTTGAATGCAAAAAATACAATCCAGCAATTATAAAAGAAGGTAAATAAATTGCTAGATGGGCGTTCGAATACAATTTTGGAATATAGGTGTATCTTAATCGAATCTATCTAATTTGAACAGTACATAACGAATTGCTATTTCTTGCTATGGAACTGCTATTTAATGATGACGACGACAGAATTTTTATTTTTTCGTTCTAAAAATAGTCTGAATTTGGATTGGTTGTAAATAAGCATAATTCTCACGAGTCTTGTTACTTATTATTACCTATTATTACTGAAAAATAAATTCGGTAAATTTCGGTAGTCTTTGGTAAATTTCAGAAAATTCGATAAACAACTCTACCAATAATAGGCCCTGTAACTTACTGTAATACAAAACATGAAATTCAGTTTATTGCGCAGGCACCTAGTGCAATTTTAAAGCATTTCTTCCGACTAACTTTTTTAGCGTGTTAGAGGTTTCCAGACAGAGCCAAAGGTCTGGAATCGAATACGCTAAAAAAGACTTTTAGTCCGTGGTACGAATAATATTTTTCATAATTGACGGATAGCGACGATAGCGTATTCGATTCGGCTCTGTCTGGAAACCTCTCACAAGCTAAAAAAGACTTTTAGTCCTAGGTACGAAATGCACAATTTTGTTCATTTTCTTTTATTAGCAAAAACAAAAGCCATTGACTTTTCATCAAATAACCGACAAACTCTCATCAGTCGAAATTAAACATTTGACCTGAATTGAAAATGCTAGTCTGAAAGTCAGCAAACCTAATGAATTAATTTGCTAAAAATATAAACGAAAATTAGTGAAACTTTTAGAGACAAAATTTTTGTAACAGGGAATTAATTTGAAAATATTATGCTCCAGCTAATTTTCATAATTAAACACGTAAAAGCTACTTATGTTTTTGATGATGTAAGTACGATAGCAACCTACTTCTACTTCTACTTTAGTCTTTTTTTATAAATAGAAGAAAGTCATTTCTAAATGACGTCCTATACATATTTTGCTTTTTTATTACGTCATCCTCAGCCCAGGTTCAACAACACTATCTATGAATTAAAGTAAGTAGTTGTCGATTGAGAAATGTAGTTTAATATTAACCTTTCACAAAAGTCAAGGGTATTATTGCACAACGATTAAATCTGTTACTTCATTTGTTTTGATAAATGTAATGTGTGATTACGAAATCTTGACTTTACGTTTTGCTCTATAACAGGTTGGACATCGGTTGAAGATCTTCATTCATTGTTGAATCGTTGTTAATAACAGATGTTTACAAAATGACATGTCATTGAATACGTCAATCTTGTCTAATTGCGTTCGGTATTACTAGCCACTAGGGTAGGAATCATGGAATTAAAATGCAAATCCGTCTAAATGAAGAGTCGAAACTCAGTAGATAAACACTAGATCTGATCGCAAGCCGAGTACAGTTGATAAAAGACGGAAAGAGAGATTCGGTAGAATACCAGGACTTGAAAAGAAAATCAACAAAGCAATGAAATCAGATCTAAGAAAATATAATGTCCAACTTGCTCAAAGCACAATTGAAACTAACTGGAACAAGAAGGTCCTTCGCTCAAAAATGACGAACGCAAAGAAAGAAATTTTCAAATTACCATACTGAAGATAGACCAATAATAAGAAACGAAGGATCAGAAGATCTGCCTCACATAACTATTGACGAAGTACAGGCTGCAGTAGCCGAAATGAAAAACAAAAAGTCTCCCTCCCGGTGAAGATGGTGGTCCAGTGGAAGCCATTAAAGTAGGTGGCGACTCATTATTGGGTGCAATAACGACTTTGTTTAATCAATGTCTCCAATGGGAAGAAGTACCAGAAGCATGGGAAAATGCTGTATTGCTGCATAAAAAAGGAAACATAACAAAGTTGGAAAACTATCGACAAATAAGTCTCTTATCAACACTGTACAAGTTGTTCATGAAAATCGTTACGAGAGGAACACCAAGAAGCTCGACTTCTACCAATCTGTTGAACAAGCTGCATTTAGATCAGGATTCAGCACAAACGACCACTTACATGTGATGAGAACGATAATCGAGAAATGCAATGAATACAAGATTGCTGTGGTCTTGATATTCATAGACTTTGAAAAAGCTTTTGATTCAGTGGAAATATGGTCGATATTGGACTCATTAGACGAGTGCAGAATAGACTCAAGGTACTCCAAAACAATTCGATACGTCTACAAAAACGCTACGTCGCGTATAGAACTCCATAAAAGCACGGAAAAATTAAGAATTGGCAGAGGTGTACGACAAGGTGACACCATATCACCTAAGTTATTCACATCGATTCTGGAGAGTATTTTTAAGAAATTAGACTGGAGTGAAATGGGTATCAACATAAATGGAGATTACCTGAGTAATCTCCGTTTCGCAGATGACATCTCCCTGATGACAGCTGATCTAGATCAGGCGCAAATTATGTTACAATAGTTGAATGAGGAGTCAAACAAAGTCGGTCTCAAGATGAATTTGTCGAAAACGAAAATCATGACAAACATTGACTATGATAGAGACATTAAAATTGGTGATACTGTCATTGAACGAGTCGACAGTTACGTGTACCTAGGTCACAAATTGAAGTTGGTTCTGGACAACCAAACTGAAGAAATAAAACGTTGAATTGGTCTTGCATGGGCAACGTTCGGAAAAATCAGGCTAATTTTCAAAAGCAAAATGAACAATAGTCTGAAACGTAAAGTGTTCGATACGTGTGTCCTTCCTGTGCTCACATATGGAGCGGAAACGTTAACGTTAACAAAAGCTTCCGAAAATAAACTAAGAGTGGCACAAAGAGCCATGTAACGGAGTATGCTTGGAATTACGCTCAGAGATAGAATGACAAGTCAATGGATTCGACAACAAACAAAAGTCGTCGATGTCATGGAAAGAATAGCATCTTTAAAGTGGAGCTGGGCGGGACATATTGCAAGAAGGGCGGACGAACGCTGGACCAAAAAGATCATGAAGTGGAGACCACCTAAAACAAGACCTTGAGGTAGACCACCAGAGAGATGGAATAATAGTATAAAACGAATTACATGCGCAAATTGGCAACAAGTGGAAGAAACAATGGAAGACAATTGTGTGGAGGCCTACGTCCAGCAGTGGATAGAAACAGGCTGAAAAAGAAGGAGAAGAAGAAGGGTAGGCCGATATTTTTGAATTGACCCAAAGGATTAATAGTATTTTACATGACTAGGGATAAAAAGATGAAAAGTAGAGCTTTCGTGTGAATTTTGTTTATCCGAGGCGAAGCCGATGTCAAAAAAACACACGAAAACGAGACTTTTCATTTTTATCCCAAGTTGTGTAATGGATTTTACATGCTGAGGGCGTCAAGCATGAAAAGTACGGTTTTCGACGCATGTAGTTTGTAAATAAAATATAAATCATTATAATTGAGAAAATAGTTTTTAAGTTGTCCATATCATCATCCACATTATACCTTTATATAATCCGACTCTGTTGTAATCTGAATCTCATTTGTTTTAAATGTTGTGTAGCAATTCAACTGCAAACTCGTGAAAACAAATAACTTATTTTGAAAGGTTCATTTTTTTCCGTTCGCTATTGAACGTTTTTGAAAATAAGTAGTAATAATGGTCCTGGTCCATACACATTGTCGGAGAGCAATGAGAGTTTCTATGAGTTGACTCATTCAACAAATTCTGGCAAACCAACCAAAAAACCACACCACTCAGATTCAATTTAATCTAAAACTTTATACAGACGACTCGAAAGTTCAGTAACACATTAGGGGAAAAAATGCTGCACTTTAACATCTCTAAAACTATTATTATTGTATTTTGCCATCATATAAGATTGTGTTACACCAGTTTCGTAGCACATTAGATTGGTTTGATGCACACGAAAACAGAAAACTCTGTTCTGAATATCCATTGCATGCATGAACAGATCTTTCGAGTCATTTTGTTGAGGAATATATTGCTTGCCGATTCGGTTATCTATGAGTCGGTATAGTTAGGTAATGTACACAAAGCCATTTGAAATTATATATGCGGTGGTGTACTACTGAAAGGATGGAGACACAAGAAGAGTCTATTTATATTCTAAATGTAAGTTTCAGTTGGAACGGGTGAAAGGGTTCTGGTTAAAGTGGAAGTAAGTGTATATTATGAGTAGATCGTTGAAGGGGGTGGTACAACCAGTTCTGAAGTGTATGAAATTATTCATCTAGAAAAATCAATATGTTGGAATTAAAATACACAGTCGACGGGAATGCAGGCTATTTAGGTGGTGCGGTGGTAGTGGTTGTTACAAATTTGTAATTTACTACTTCGCATTGTGCAGTAATTTGAGTTTTATATCACTATCTGCATTACATACGAGACTTAAAACAATCCATATGGAATCACAACCTGATGTTGTATAACTACCAATCAATGTTAGGATAATGTAGACATTATACCCAGCTCTACAATTTATAGCGAAAAACCACATGAAATGAATAATAAACAGAATTACTCCAACCGAATGATGCACTTACATATTGTAAGAAATTTAAGACATATTGTTCCAACTCAGCAAAGTAGTGTTGTAGCATTTAACGACATCAAATTGTACATTGTAAAGTAGGTCTTACAATTCACAATACGTAAATTGTAACCGAGAATGAGAGAAAAGCTCCAAAAAGTTTCTTACATGTACTAAACATGAATAACTTTTTTTTTACTGTGTGTGGGGGAACTATGGAAGGAATATGTTGTTTGAATCTTTACCTGGGGTTCAATTACATAAAGTTTCTCCAGTGAAATTCATAGCAGCAATCAAAATTCCATTACGAATTCTTTTCTTCGTTATATTTTTTATGAAAGAATTGCTACAACGTTACCGTTTTACTATGAAGATGAAGAACGTGTCGCTAGCAATGTATGTGCAATACATTTTGGCATGTAAACGGGTCGACCCTATCCACAAAATAACAAAAAATTTATTTGTGTCGACGACGTTAACTTCCTACATCATTCCATATTCTTAAATCTATTATCAGCAATTAAAATTTCTTAATTAAGGTCGTTAACGGAACGAACTTTTAAATTATTTTGGCAAAAAATCATAAAAAGTTTTTAAATTGAAGTGGATTTTAAAAAACGAAAGTTAAACACAATACTACCACATATAATACCTCGACGTCAAGTCGGATTTTTAGACTCAAACCTCCACTCAATAAATACAATGAAATATATTTCTGAACTTTGAGAATTTTCTTTAAAAAAAAACCTAGAAATGTAAGTGCTTGCCATGTAACTTGAAATGTGTAGTCGGGTATATAAAACACCTCTAGCCCAACACCTCTTCTTTTTCAAGAAATAAAGAAAGAAAAAAAATGGTAAACATACAAAACGTGAGCGAAGCCCAGAACGTACCGACAAACACAATACAAATATATATACGAGAAACAGTGGAACATGTGTTGCGTTTATTTGGATAGAATATTATATGTACTCTATTGTTATAAGAGATTTTGTATGAACAAAGCATACCACCAGTAACAAGGTTACATATAAATATCGAATTTAAAGAAAACGTATAAGGAAAATAGAAGCTCAAAGATTTTCTTGTTTGCTAAATCAACCAAAAGGAAAGCGAACTCTCCAACTTGATGAACAAATAACAAATTCAATTTGAGAGATGGTTTAGTTTTGGCCCTTTATGGTGACTAGACATGGAAGTTTTTATTGTATACCTTGCTCGTTTTTTTTCTGGTTTCCTTTTTGTTTGTTTTCTTCATTCTTGTTTAAACAAGACTTTTAAACAATACATTTGTCTAGGACTGATATTCCATACAAAATTTCACATCGTGTACTCCGTTCAGGAGTGGAAAAAAGTTAAATTTACCGAAAATCTTTTGGAATGGCTTAGCATGAGTGTTCAATTTGTTTTGTTAGATTTGGACTGATAGGAAGTTACTTAAAGCGCCAAGTTTCAACTTCCTCTATCATCTTTGAGAAGAAAAAAAAACTTTTGAAAACAACTGGCCCGAGCTTACCTCTATAGCTACTGAAGCAATGTGCATAATCAGGGAGTTTATTTATCAAGCAGATTGATGCCACTGTGTTATTGAAACAATGAAACATTGTAGCATTAGTTTTTTGAATTTTTTTTTTTTTAAATAAATCCACTGATTAAAAACTTATACGGAATATGCTAAAGCCCTGTAAACCTGTAACCGTCTCTAACAAAAAGTCCACTAAAGCTCGTTTTTAATTTATAAAATGAAAACGAGAAAAAAAAAATTAATTTCAAGCCATCGCACATATTCTACGTTCTCGTCTATAAAAGGTCAACATTTTTCCACTTTGTGGACGTAAACTAATTATAAAATTCATAAATGTCGCATGTCAAACTATCCCTACCACCCACTACATCTAAATTTTAAAAGATAATTAAAATACACAAGCAATCATTCCTTATCAAAATGTATACGTGTGTAAAATGTGATGAGATATGAAGGTAGAGGTCACATCGCGTAAAAAGGAAAATATACTCACTGATAAAATCAGTCACAACTAATAGCTTGTCTAATATAACGTTCCATCGAATAAGGGGTAGCGGCGGCGCGGTGACAGAGAGCAATAATGTTAGAGTTCGTTTGAGTGTTGTATACAACGATTGAATGTTATACATCAAACATGTTAAATTACATTCTCGCTAGGAAAGTATATCTATGGGTAAATGGTCGGGTATCCTATTTATATGTTATGCGGTATAGTGAGTTTGCAGTTTGCAGTTTCTCATCTCTCATACCATGTTTTTGCCTTTCTTTTCATTTTCAACCACTCTTTTTTCGCAATTTTCTGTTTTCTTTCATTTAAGGTTTTTCTTCTGGGGTTTGTGTCGGGGAATGGAAAAAACGTTTTGGGGCGTTTTTGTGCACATAATAGAAAATTGTTTGTTGATTTTATCGAGAAAGAGTGTGTATTTTATCGTTTCGTCTAAACATTTTTTTTCCTTTCTTTTTTTTTAACATTATGCCCATTTTGTGGTTTCGTGAGTATATTAAATATGGAGCCCGTCTACGGGTAACTACGGTCCTAAGTGGGGCGTTGCGTTCTCTACCGTACGTTTGTTTAATATTAAATCGGCACAAAGTATTTGATTCGTAAATTTTTAATAACACGAGTCGCCATATGTTTGCATTGTTGAATGTAATATTAACACAAAGTTCGAATCATTTTCAGCTACATTACATCGTAAAAAAATTTCATTAAATAAAAAAAAAAAAATCTCCCTCGAGCCATATTGTTAATGTGGGTATCACATAATTGCAGCAGTCAACTTTTATCGTTCTGTGCACAAGTGATGTATATTAAAATACTATATTTGATTTTCCTCGTGCGCTTCATCTACATTCGCTTGTTGTGTCGGTAGAGATGACATGGCTGATAATCTTTTCACAGTTTTCGTTATCAACAGATTGCATCGCGTGATTGTAAATTGTATATAACTTGATTTCTTTCCGCTTTCCGTTCTCAAATGAGCAGTGAAATTAGATATGCTGATAAGGCACGTTTAATGAAAGTCTTAAGTTCTTTTTATAGGGGTGGGTCATTTAGCTTGATGCATCAAAGCGACACAAATAAATTGAATGTGTCAATTGCACGACAGAAAACTGTGCTGAAGTATCTTAATTTGTTTTACAATCAGTGTAGAGTAATCAAGTGAAGACTGTTGTGGCATGTAGAATTTACTATTTTTATTGGACGTACACTTCTTCCGCTCACTATATCTTTTTTCACTTTCATTAATTTCCGGAATAGAGTTTGATCGAAGGAAATTGCTGTAAGATAAAGTAGTCACAAAAAGGTACGTAAGAAGAAGATATTTCATCCACCGAGAAACTATACGGAAAATTGAATAAAAAAGGAAAATGACACAAATGTCTAATCTAAGTGGCTGACAGGTTTTTGGTAAATTGATTTTAAAAATGGAAATCTGGGTACATTTTTGTGCTACAGTTTTTTTTTGTGCTTATGATGGTTAGTATGTTGAATCATTATCATGACACAGCGATTTAAGGAATGCAGAACATTCGATCCTGAGAGCTACATACGGCTATTCATCTGTTGTCGATAATAACGACAAAAATAATGACAAGCTATGTGTAATATGGTCCTTTACATAGTAAAATGCATGTTAAAAAAATTGAAGTACAAGATTTGAAATCAACAGATTAGAAATACTTTGATCGATGGAAGTGATAGACCCGATAATAATACTGGTCATATGC
Organism: Bradysia coprophila; assembly: GCF_014529535.1. Classification (NCBI taxonomy): domain Eukaryota; kingdom Metazoa; phylum Arthropoda; class Insecta; order Diptera; family Sciaridae; genus Bradysia; species Bradysia coprophila. The sequence goes on from NW_023503608.1 coordinate 10,552,494, forward strand.
TTGTCGTCTGTAACAGGTTAATTCAAGAAATAAAGAAACAAAAGTCTGTAACATGAGAACCCCAATATTTTGGCACTGTTCAGCACGTATAAATTTGATTCTGATACTTCTCCTCTATGGTGTCAGTATTTTCAACACAAAATCTTTCACTTAATTTGTACATACATTATGCTATATATAGCCCCCGCATCCCACCTAAGTGGAAGCTACTCGTTCATTTTTGTCGGAGTTGTCGATTACAGGCCACATAAATATTATTTTTCACAAATTTCTTACAACTACAAACATACAATGCGCTTACTTACCACTTTCCACAGACGGGTAAATGTTGAATGATGGTTGCTGTAACCATGACGTAACGGTAACATACTCCTTCACGTAAGACGGTATATTGCATTTGATGAGAACATTTCCACCTAAGAAACCACCAGGATTCTGAACTTCTGGATCATACCGCTGGTTGACAACTGCAAAAGTATTAATATTTCATAAACTGCAGTAAATGGCTGTGAAATCAATTGAAGCTCATCATAAGTACACTCTATAGTATTTTGCAAAAAAAGCCTCTTCCGACAATTTTCGTATTTTCCTGTTTATCCAACCCTCTCTCAGAATGACACTCACAGACAGCGCAGACCAATTTCAAACATATCAAAAAGCTTTTGTTTTCAAGTGACTTATTCACTTCCATTCATTTCATATTTTGCCACCGCACACATCCTTCTCATTTTATTTTTATACTTTTTGCTTATATGTTACATGTGCAGTGCACCAGAGATGACTTGAGGGGCTGTTATAAATCAACTCCTCACACCGCACAGTCATTGCACATTATGTGTACATGAAATGGGTAAGGGATGCGATATGTAAGTATTTTATCACCAAGGGTTCAGACAAACAACTAACTCGAATATTTGCATAGTTGAGATTTTTCCGACGTTTCCTTTGTCGGGCAGAACACCCGAAAACTCAAGATTTTAAAAGGAAAGACAAAACCACTTGTGAGTGGAATTATGAACATTTTCAAAGTTTGAATTCTTCTTTGTTTGATATGAGCAGTAGTATTCGGGTTGCGCTAAAATTACTACTCGTCGAAAAATGTTGCGGGTATTTCGGCAGATGGTTATGTCATTTCAATGGCAAGAATTTTTATGGTTTTTTTCTTTTCGTGGCATCAGCAAATCCTCCCTCAACCTATTGCAAAATCGAGGAATATTGTTCGAGGATTTTATAACTGCATACTAAAGCAAAATTAAGTTGAGTCGACGAGTCGATATTGGTGAATGTGAAAATAGAATTGTATATCTAACATGATATGGGTGTTTTATAGGCGACATATTCGACTAAGCAGAAAAGGGTTACGTCGCAAAATGTATTTTACGAAAACCTTTTCACATGCAAAATGGTATTATAATTGACTCACGTGTGCGTGGGGATATCAGAATGGATAATATTTTTTGTCATCAAACTTATATGGCCTAAAAAATAACCCATAACCCAACAGCCAAGATTAAATTAAAGCCTCTGCCCTTTTGAGCTTTAATACCAAACAGGAGTAAAGGAGCAGCTATAATGAATTTGCAGTAACCCAAAAATTTTCTAGGACAATACAATCTATCCTTACTCAAATTTTCAATTAGATCGTTCCCACTGTTTCTGGGTTTGTAATTTGAATTCTTGAAAGATGAAAAGAATATGACAAACACAAATATTTATTGAACTTAAACAAATCCCCCTGCTGAGATCCACAGTCAGCATGACTTCGTTTCCTATAAGTGGAATTATGGTTGCAATGCCATTTAAATAGACAGTGCGCACATATATGAAAATGGGAAAAGGCATTGTGCACACATATGAATTCTGAATACTGAAACGCAATTTTCGAATGTTCAAAATAAATTTGAACGAATGTCACAGTCGGAAAATGCTAAAATACCGTAGGGAGCAAAATGCATCTGGATATTAAGATCTCTTGAAGGAGCAGACGCTTAAGGTGTTGATTTCTCGTGCTTTATGACAACAAACGAAAATTGGTGAACGAATTGGGTTAACAGCTAGTCTTAAAACCGTTCTGAACCATATGCAATGTGTACATAATAATCCTGTCGTTTACTGTTAAATAGAGAGTTCTCTTCAATTTTCATCACTTCGAAATGAACTCCCTAATTAACAGAAAATAATTTACAATTCAACTGAATTTTTGTTTTTGTTTTGAAGTTCATTAGAATTCAAACATAAATTTCTACTTGCTTGCCCAACAATAGCATTTATAACCTAAAGGATCAGAAGCCATACGTCATCTCATTATACCGCACTTACAACCGAAATAATAATGCTTTTAATCCCAAAACCATAAATTAAATTTTAATATACATGGAGCAATGCAATTACCCAACAAAAACACGTTCACATTAAACCAGGCGTCATGTATACCATACTAAACTCGTAACTTATTATATTATGTAACCGTAGCTTTGGCGTTATTTAGTTTTGTTTCGGAATGAAGTTCACAGAGAGAGGCACACACATATTCCACTTTTCTAATTACAGAGAAAACAAAAACAAATTTCCCTCCACTCATAAACAATATCCGTTTGCACACAAATTAAAATATGGTTTCCAATTCGCATATATATAAAATAGACGGTAGAAATGTGTGTACATAAAGAAGAGGGTAATGTATATATTATATATATGTGTGGAATGGAAACAGCCCCGACAAAACCCATCATCACACCATTTGTAAAGACATCCAAATACCGTCATACCGTCATCCGTCCTCGCATTTAATATACCTTGGTGTAAAATATATACACTCACTGAGTAGTAAATTCACTACAGCACCCACTGCTATGTAAATTATTACATAATTACAGTATATTAAATTGTGGTTTTATTTCCTAGCGAGAGAGGCCTTGTCTTAAACCGGGAAATTTAAGAGTTTCTCTTTTTGTGTGTGCATTTATTTCATTTCATTTGTTCCCTTTACTGTTTGCACAAATTTTCCCTTTGTGAAAATTGCTAACATTTTTTCTTTTTATTTTATTTTTTAAATTAAAATAACAAAATAGTTGAAACGTATCATCAATTTAATTGGGTTATGCATTTGCATAAAAATTCGTAAACTTTAAATTCCATTTGATTTTGTGGAGGGGAAAGGGGGTGAGTTTAGAGAATAAAACATTTGGTTTATCTGAATTTTTTTTGTTATTTTTTTATGTTATTCAAACGTTCAGTGGGGAATGTGAGTTTTTCAAAAAAAAAAGAAAGAAGAAAAAATTAGGTTTTCGTTTTTTGGAAAATATTTGTTTTCGACATTCCGCATGTTTCTGAATATTTTAAATGAAAATGTTGTCCACACTGCGAAAGAATTCTCGGAAGCTGGTTAAAACTCTGTTCGTTTTCTGTCCGCAGCAGGCAACCGTGAAACAAAATGAGAGATAAAAAAAGTTTAACCGTTTATATTTTCATTCTGCGAAAAGCGCCACTTCCAATAAAACAATTATTCCCTTGACTGAAAGTCAGGGTCTTACACCAGAAAATACCGAAAAATGTGGGTAACAAAAAGGTTCACTGTGATTGAAAATGTATGAAATGCTATGAAAAACGTTAAATGTGGGTAACAAAAAATCGTTGAAGGCACGATAACTTGAGTAATTTTTAACCAATTTGGATGATTCTTTTTTTTAAATACGTGGAATTAAAATCCCGATGCTAAGTTCGAAGATGGGCTATGTAGGACTAAGGATCTGGAAGCTATCCGAGAAAAACGGGATTTTATACTGTTGATCATAGCCTCAATTAAAAAAGATTACTTTGATGAAATTTGATTTGGTTTGGTAGTGTGGGTAAATCATATAAGTTTGTTTTCGACTTGCATGGAAACTAGTAGGAAGAATAATTTCATCATTCGATGCCCATCTTCTAACGTGTAAACATCTATTGCTAGTGAACTACTAACATCTTGATAGTTGACTATCAAATTTGATAGTAGACTGACTATCATTTATCAAGTAGGTAGTTTTTTACTCCCTTTACAACCACATCTTACGCCAGCAAAATGCCTGTTATCAAATTAGCACACTTTGATTAAGAAGTGTAAGAAATTTTAATACAAAAGTTAAATTTTTGCAGGCAATATAAGATGAATTATCTCAACTAATTTCTGAAGATGTTTTTAAATACATGGAATTAAATGAATCAAAGAGAATATTGTAAAAATGTTACGAGTGTGAAGTTTGCGGCCAGAGCGAAGCGAGGGCCGTAATTCACACGAGTCGTGACATTTTATTATTATTTTTTCTCGGTCTACCAATAAATCTCTACTTTTACAAATATTTTTAATCCCTTTACCATTATAGAGTCGAAATCGGTACCAATTTACCGAAAATATTGGTAAACTGAGTTATTTTTAACGATGAACCAAAAACTAATAAACTTCATTTATTACCATGTCACCATGTGAAGGTACATTAAGTGCCGGAGACTTCCTTTTTTTACGCAAAAGTGTAAGAGAAGAACATGTATCGCACTTTTTTATTTTGTGAAAAAGTCCTCGTTCCACATTCACAAAACAAACTTCGCATCTACTCTGATGTAACAAAAAGGCAATCAAACAGAATAATAGACAGCTCATACGAGTGGGAAGTTTACGGCCAGAGCGAAGCGAGGGTCGCAATCTACACGAGTCATATTTTATTTATGATTTGAGGTTGATTGAAAATCTTGAAAATTGAAAATTTATAAGAAAATTGAGAGCTCAAAAAGTGGTCAAAAATCATTCCACCTTATGCTAGTCAAATTTTACTGTCATTTGCGTGGAGTCATTAATATAGTAAATATATTATGTATTAAATGTGACAAGTTTTTATGAATACGTCAAAAATACATTTAGAAAAGTGTCAGTCAAGGGACCTGACCCGCCCAAAAGGTGGGACCTAGTATCTACTAAATTTAAAAAAATGTTTAGCATTACCGAACCAGTTTTAGGAATTTAACGAATTAATTTGTTGATTATTAGACTCACATTCAGGCCTACATTGATGGTGACCTGGTGTTAGTTCATGCAACATGAAAAGAAGAAATATGATTGGTTCTATGAGGCAATGTTATATAATAGCTATTGCTGTACCTTTTGTCTCAACTCAAATATTTTTCTCAATAAATTTAAGGGTAGTACTATGTGCTAAGGGTAGGTAGACCAATAGATCTGTTTATGACAATTCATTAAAAAATAATTTGCTCCAAAAATACTCCATTCGCAACAATAATATTTCGAAAATATTCGAAATGGAATGCGAATCTCATCGATTCAGGTCATGCTATGTGAAACACCACTGCATGAACATGAACACAAATCACATATCCAAAGCTATCCAGCGCATATTCGGAAATAAATTATATGGAGCTGGAACAAACGGATTTAAAATTTCATTTGTTTGCTTTCTCCTCCTTTTTAATTCTGGTTGTATGAAATTTAGGTCAAGCTTTAATGAATAAATCATTTTACAATTTTCGGAGTGAGTTTTATTTCGGTTCAGTTAAAAATGATATTTGGATTTTCGTTTTTTTTACTGAAAAAATATGACTAAAAACTGTAACAGATAAAATGTTACGTAGACAAACATTTACCTGCTTTCACCTGCATGTCTCGTGATACTATTGTTCCGACCGAATTAGATGCAACACATTTGTATATCGCCCAATGAACATCTTGTCGAAACGAACCAGCGTCGAATGCCGGAAACAGTAGCGATCCATTCGCTAATATGTGTCGTACCTGTAAGCGAATGTTACAGCAATAAATTAGCTTGTAGCACTTATTTGCGTCAATGATTTTGTTTTTGGTCTTGAATTTTAAATTTTGAACAATGAAACTTTTTGCGGAAATTCGAGTTTGTTTATTTTTCTTCCAGACGACAGCTTTTCCATGTACAATTATCATCATCACACCCTCGTTATGTCATTTCCGATACTTGTTTAAAAACACTTGAAGCGTACAACAGCACATTTTATAAACAACTTAATTGTATTATATAACACGATTATTAAAAATACAGAGCTTATGGTAGTAAACCGTCGCTCAATATTCGTTTTATTTGCAAGTACAAAGCAATAGCCTGGAATATTTTTTCTTGTATCTGCCCTTGTAACCATAGACTAATCTTGCAGTTATTTAATCTTTTAAATGTTAGCGTTTAATGCGGCTATAGAAAAAGAGTGTTTAACATTTTAGAAACGGCCAAACAAAGACTTAAATCGGTTAATTCATTTGTTTAAAGTATCTCCTAGGTTTTGATGCAAAATCTACCACTTCAATAATTTAAAGATACATTTCCCTATATTAGAACAGACCAACTAGATCTCATCGTGTATGCTTGTCGTTATCGTCGATAGCAGATGATCAGCCGTTTCTGTTATTTATTTATTTATTTAGCGTATGGTTATTCCAACAGTGTACTCTAATTAAAGTGAACGCATTACAATCGTAATTATTATATTATTTCGTATAATTAGGAATGTAGCGCGTTCTCTTTAATTTGAGTATACTGTTGGTTCAATGCAATACCCTCTCTAGCAACCAAACTTCGTTTTGACGCAGTCAAAATACCACCTTATTTTGACAAATGTGACACTGACTTTTTCTTGTAATAGAGTTGCCGTGCCGCGCTCTTTTTTAAAGCAATATTGACGTCACACGAAAAAGACAAACTTTAAACTTTATTTCATTTTTGCACACCAAAATAACGGAGCAACACACAAAAAAACACGTCACAATCACAAATTATTCATTTTCGAACACCGAAATGGTTAATCAACACGTAATATTTTCAACACAAAAAAATGAAATCGCTGCTCATACTTCATTTAATTTATTTTTAAAAGTGTAAAATTTTCTTTGACAGAATACACTGTAAAGTTTTACCACCTTAATTTTCCTAGTTTGGTTGCTAGAGAGGGTATTGTTCAATGCCGTTTCTGTTGTTATCAATCACATAGTCTTTCCTATCAGAATTGCGCAACTTCTGACTACAAGCCAGAAAGACTCCACTACATTATGAATCTGAAAAATTAGGGAAATGATTCTGGAGTGAACGTAATAATTTTCCGAACGAAACAGTGACGTACTTCTTTCTGAACCTATTGACGTTAGTTTAAAGTCCTGTTTTGATCAATTAACATCGTTGCAATATTGGTAAAAATAAAATCATTGCATGGACATGGAAGCATCGGTAAAACCCTTAAATCACCGATGAAGTAGATTTGTGGAAGGTATTTATAAATTATGATTTTTCTAAGATATACTAGCAGTCTGTAACTCGATTTGTAGATCACAAATTTTCTTCATTTTTCCTATACACACGGAGAAAGTGTATTGGGTTTTAAAAGTCCGTGCAGGTAATTTTTCGAATCTTCTCAAATTTTCCCAAAATAAATTTTGTGGCAAAATAAATTCAGAAAATTCATTTAAAAATTAGAAAATTTGGGAGACTATTGCTTGTGCTTCACAACAAAGTGATAATAGAACTTTTGTTGTCGTTTTTTGTGATAAAATAGAACTTTTGTTGTCGTTTTTTAGGCACATGGAGCACGGAGAATCGGACTATATATCTACGAGTTGTTCCTAAAAGAGTTTTGACTGGTTCGACAACTTGAATACAACCAATTATGGAAACCCTGGTTGTAATCGGCGAAGAAAACAAATTCTCAGATCGAGTTCGTACATGGGCAATATCGACAAAAGGAATTGTGTCTGGTCTTTTGAAGGCACTATAACTTGAGAAATCCTGAAATAAATTTTCGGTTTTCGAAGGTTAAAATACCGACTATTTTTGGCTCATTGTGTTTTATCTCCCAACCTAGGCCTTCGATTTTATTGTTTCTTTTTGCAGTCGTTTTTCCCTCATTGCAGCACGTTTGGGCGTATGTATTTTATGGTCCTAATTCAGAGAATAGAGTTTTGAAGTTAAAATAAAAGAATGTCTTTTGATAGCTTAATCAGTCAAGAGACCTGACTCACCCGTTAGGTGGGGTCTAGTTTTATTTGTTACAAAGGAATATGTCATTATGAAACTTGTTGCATAAATAACAATTTCGTTGAGATTTCATCTTACAAATATCTTTATTATTACCTTTTGTATTAAAAAAAAGAACAAAATATCGACTCAAATACACCTCGCTTCAAGTCATTATGAAAGCCATTCAAGGCGATTCTCTTCGACAGATCCACCATTATTTGCTGCTAAAAATATATCGTAATAAATTTAGGTAAAACACCCACGCCGACAGACTGGGAAAATATTTCAATAAAAGTTAATTGATTAGTTTATTATAACGAAATAATTAATTAATCGAGATGAACTTTATTGAATAGAACGAAAACAAAGCAATGAAGAAATTGATGAGAGAATTTTAAACTTATCACAGATGTACGCTACCAGTCTTGCGTTCTTATTAAATTTATCAAAAGAAATTCAATTAACTGCCTCATATTCAACCATTAACTATATATAGTACTTTCAAAGTTTATTTCGCCTGTACCTTATACTTTACAATGACACCATTCTTCTCTTGGAAGATTTTGCGCCTCATTCACAGTCGATACTCATTCATTGTATATATACGTACGATAAATATAGCAATATGTATAATTCAGAAAAACCAATTTTATAAAATTGTCCTCCTACCCCAATCTCTTCCAATATTCACTAAAATTTTAAAATTTCTTGATGGCTCGACCCTTATCACACTTTAATGTACACAAACCAATTTTCGTTCGATGATGAAAGAAAAATCGAATTTAATGAGGTTGCCGATGTTGGTGGAAGACGGAGATACATAATGTAAGTGTTACTAAAAAAAAGGGGGACCATAAAGCCTTTGTATAGTTTACCTTGTCAAGAATTTAAAGGCTCGGACTATTTGTTTTTTCGTTTGCAACATGGGGTGTCAAAAAAAGTTTGGTTATTCATACGATGAAAAGTAGCTGGTGAAAGTTGAGAACTAACTTTTCCATTAAGTAGAAATTGTAGTAAATTGTGTGTCACTCGGAGTATTTTTATTTTAAATTGTTTCCCGTATTC